>NW_023251178.1:0-2793 GCF_002007445.2 Ailuropoda melanoleuca
TGGGAATGCGGCCCCCATGGTCAGGGTCCTGGGATGGGGGGCTGTGGCCAACATGTTTGAAAACACCTGAAAACCAGGCCACTGCATTTTGAAGTTTTCAGTCATGTAAGAATGATTGAAACAGACATCCTGACCCATTTCTGGGCCTCCAGCACTGTCCACCCACATCCTGAGGGGGAGGTGGGTCCTCGGAGGCCATGGGGTTGGAGATGGGCTCTTGGGGTAAGGATGGGAGGGCTGGAGGGGAGGGTGGAAGTGTGCACGTGGTCCACAGCTAGCCGTGTTCGGGTCGTGGCAGCAGGGCTGTGACCGCCACGCGGTCAGGCGAGTCTGACGGCCTGTGATGGGCGTGAGGCATCGGCCTTGTCCGTCCGCACCCACCGCGGGCACCAGGGCTGAGGGACGGTCGAACCACTCAGGGAGGCAGCCGGCCTCTGGAATGTCTGGTTTCTGGCAGGAGAGACAAGCCTTCTTCTCTCTCGACACAGTGGGACGACACTTGTGTACCCGAAGGTCCCCCCTCAGAGGCCCACGGCTGCGTGGCCGGGGAGAAGGGGTGAGTGACCTCACAGGCCCATGGCTGTGTGGCTGGGGAGAAGGGGCGAATGAGGACATGTCGTCACAGGCTGGGTTTGACCTGCATCTGCTGGGCTCGCAGGCCACAGCATGGGCACTGCCAATGACCACGTGTCCCTGGCCACGGGTGGACGGCAGTGGATGGGAGCCCCAGCGGGGGCAGAGCCTGCCCTCACGTGCTGAGTGGTTCTTCTCAGGAAATACTGCGATGATGACTCACAGCCCTGAAAATAGTGATGTCCTGAAGCACACATCCATCAGCTCCTCCCGTGACAGGGACGTCGGGCTTACGGACTTGTCTGGCGGGACGATGCTGGGCACGTTGAGGGGAANGGGAGGGGAAGAGCGTCTGCGTACACGCAAACACGACGTGGTTTTGGCCTGAGCGTCGGCCACACACACCTGACGTCTTCAAGTCTNGAAATACTGCGATGATGACTCACAGCCCTGAAAATAGTGATGTCCTGAAGCACACATCCATCAGCTCCTCCCGTGACAGGGACGTCGGGCTTACGGACTTGTCTGGCGGGACGATGCTGGGCACGTTGAGGGGAAGAGTGTCTGCGTACACGCAAACACGACGTGGTTTTGGCCTGAGCGTCGGCCACACACACCTGACGTCTTCAAGTCTTGCTTGGTAGGCAACCAATAAATTGTTCTGTATTTTGGGATCTGCCATTGACTCATTGTAGGAAACTCTGCATGTCAGTAAGTTCTCGAGATAGTGTTGTCTGGGAGCCGAAATAGACATAGAATTTACATTCAGATTATATGTATATTCAGTACGTTCAGAAGTGTGCTTAAATACTGTCAAGCGTTGCTTTACTTGTGTGTGATTGAGATCTATTCTATTTTGTTATAAAATTGTCTCTGGAGAAGAGATCGTCAGAATGCTGAGGCCACATGCGGAGAGATATTGGCACAGAGGAGGAGGAGGGAGGGAGGGAGAGGAGGAGGGAAGGAGAAGGAGGGAGGAGGGGAGGAAGGAGAAGGGAGGAGGTCTAGAAGGTGTGGGGTGGCAGGGTAGCACAGAGCTGGTCACTGTCGGTCAGTGTGTCTCTGCCCGGATGAACCCGGGTCTCTCGGTGGAGCCACGGGCACCGGGAGGCCACGCCAGACAAGCCTCCTTCTTGCAGATGCCCACCGCCCCCCGCCCCAGCTGGGATGTGGNGCACCGGGAGGCCACGCCAGACAAGCCTCCTTCTTGCAGATGCCCACCGCCCCCCGCCCCAGCTGGGATGTGGGTTTGGGTGACTTTGACCTTAACTCTGCTTTTCATCAACTTTTGTAGGCTGACGTTCGACCCTGCCCTGCTGTTGGAGCGCGAATCTGGGCTACTTTATTGATATTAGTTACCTGCTGTGCCTCTGAGCACCTCCCGGCTTCCTTGCTGTGCTCTGAAAATGCAGGTATTGTGCACCTGAATTATAATCTTGCTGTGATAATGCGCCTGTATTGATTCAACAAAATGAGTTGTCTATTTTGTTTTCACTTCGACATCTTGAAGAAGGGAAGACTGACAATCAGAAACGTAAATATTTTGGACTTCACATCTTGTGGCATGAAAAATTTTTTAAAAGTGTAATAATTGCAAAATAAAATTTTACGGGAAAATGCAGTGTGTTTGAACCTGGAGGATGAACTTCTCGCAAAAAGCACTTATCCCAGAGCTGCGTTAAAATGTTACAATTGCCCGAGTGCCTAAAAGGCAGAAAATGGACAGCATTTCGTGGAAGGTACAACAATCCAATATAAATATGCAGACCGGGCCGCCTGGAGCCGCCATCGGCTTTACGCCTTGTAAGAGATGGATGAAGGGTGGCATTTCCACACTGCTTTATTCTAGGGCTCGCGCTGGGCTCCGAGGGGCTCCTCCGACCTGCCTGCCTGGGACGGCTAGTGCCCCCCAGGGGATTGTAGAGAGTCCAACCCCACACCTGACACCGGTTGTTCTTGTGTGTTGGCATTCATTTAAATCGTTCGGTTTGCGTTGGATTTCAGTGCTTAATTACAAATACTGTGTGTCATGGAATATTTTGATAAAATAACCCCACTGACCAGATTTATTTCCATGTTTGAAAAAAGTAAGTACTTTTGTAAAGAAAAAAAAAATTAGGAAGACGGTTTTCTTCAAAAGGAGCCTGGCTGAGGTTTCTAAACCAATTTCACTTTTTTCTATGACGAGGCCCCATGGCTGCTCGCCGACATGTTAGAATC
>NW_023251179.1:0-538 GCF_002007445.2 Ailuropoda melanoleuca
AGAGGAAGAAGCAGGCTCCCAGCGGAGCAGGGAGCCTGATGCGGGGCTCGATCCCAGGACTCTGGGATCACGCCCTTGGCCAAAGGCAGATGCTTAATGACTGAGCCACCCAGGCGCTCCACTAAACATTTCTTTATACTCTTTTTCTACATATATAACACACTCGAATCCTCAGCAAGTGAAACTACCCAAAGTCTCATCCGTCCAGGACATGAAGCTCAAAGTCTGGGATCTCAGGCTGATGTTGCGTAGTTTCGTCACTAGTTGCAAGCATAACTTATCTTAGAATAGAGACCTATAAAGCAAAAATACAAATCATCTACAGTACTTAAATTCTTCTATGGAACAAAGACAAGGTAACCACAATAAGCACCCTTATCTCATTCAGAAAGGGAAAGAAAGAGATAGCCAGCAGACATAGATCTATAGAAATCTGAACATTCATTGGACGAATATTGTGAAGACCTCCTGCTCTGGGTCAGGAAATATTTTTTGGCTGTACTTGTATCCAAAAACTCAAAGCCTCTAGTTCTAGACT
>NW_023251179.1:1473-2991 GCF_002007445.2 Ailuropoda melanoleuca
TGTGTGTGTGTGTGTGTGTGTGTGTGTGTGTGTGTGTGTTAAAGGTTTTATTTAATTAGAGAGAGAAAGAGAGAGACAGCGTACAAGCAGAGGGAGGGGCAGAAGGAGAGAGAGAATCCCCAAGCAGACTCGTTACTGAGTGCAGAGCCCATACTGAGTGAGCAGAGCCCAGTACGGGCTCAATCCCAGGACCCCGAGATCATGACCTGAGCAGAAGCTGGAGGCTTAACTGCCTGAGCCACCCAGGCACCCCACTTTTTTTAATGTAGCAATTTTGTCTCACTCCTTTTCTCATTTCTTAATTCACACCGTGATATTTCTAGATTTTTTTTTTTTAACAGGCAATGCTGTTGTTTGGAACACTCAATTCACACTCTATCTTTTCCAGTTCTTTCACACTTCCAGAAAAACATTGCTTAAAACTGCCATTTATATGTCTTAGATCTTAATGTATTACATCTCGTCTTCTGAATTTTAATCTCTTAGTGACTATCTTCTTGAAAAAGAAACAGCCCAAAATAAAATTAAAAAATAATCAACCAATCTGTGCTCACACACAGTGTCTGAAATATAGTAGACATGTGTGATGTTTATAAATGAAACAAAATAATATGAGCTGTGATTTTCTCAGTGATCACACCATTGAGCCAGTCAGCCTTTGTTTTGCAAACTAATGAGAACTGGTCACTTAAGGTTTAAAATTTTTGCTCTGGCTTAAAATAATATAAATTTATAGAAAATGTGAAACATTCGATAAAGTAGAAAACCCCATCAACAAAAGAGAAATATTGCCCACTTTTATATTCATATGTTTTGTAGAGCTGCTTATATATATTGCACACATGATGTATATTGATTTTCTTTTCAACAATACAAAGAGGCATTTCTAATATCTTTGCAAATATCATTAATGATATCATATTCTAATCCATCATGCCTTAATTTACTTAATGGTTAAGGATTTATTTGGCTTTTATGTTCTCCTGGGATAAATACAACTCAGGCATGGATATCTTTCTAGTGTTATTTCCTTAGAATTGATCCCAAAATTGGTATCTCTGGGTCAAAGTTTAGTGATGTTTTCAAGCCCCCAAATACACATCATGAGAGTGTTTTCCAAAATGGTTGTACAATTTTAGGGGTTCAACAGTGAATGACTGATAGTCATTTCACACTAGTGAATGCTGAGATTGGTTAGAACATGTAACATTTTTTATTGATAACTAGTTTATAGTAAGCTTATCTGCCATATCTCATAATTTGTTAAGTGCTGGTATTTTTAATATGCTTATATATACACTATTTCATTCAGGAAGACTTGCAAAAAAAAANTGGGTCAAAGTTTAGTGATGTTTTCAAGCCCCCAAATACACATCATGAGAGTGTTTTCCAAAATGGTTGTACAATTTTAGGGGTTCAACAGTGAATGACTGATAGTCATTTCACACTAGTGAATGCTGAGATTGGTTAGAACATGTAACATTTTTTATTGATAACTAGTTTATAGTAAGCTTATCT
>NW_023251180.1:0-4192 GCF_002007445.2 Ailuropoda melanoleuca
AGAAAGTCCAGGATTTTGCCAGTAAATTCTACCAAACATTTATGAAAGTAACATCTGTCTTACACAAGCTCTCCCTGAGAATAGAAACGGACTGGATTTAAATCTGAAGTTAAAACAAAGCAGTTTTTAGAAGAAATTCTAAGACTAGCTTTATGACATTTGGTTAGGTTAAGCAGGAATATCATAAACAGTATACTCATTATTGAAAAATAGGAGGTCATAAAAATTAAGAGCTAGCTTGTTTGTCTTTCCAAAATACAATCTAATTTATCTAATTTTTGATAGCTGGCATGAACAAAATGCTATAGAAGGATTGAGAAGGAATTGATAAATTCTACCTGGGATTATTTGAGAGTGCCAAGAAAGACATTAGAGATCAATTTACATTTGAAAGGGCTTTAAAAGATGAGCAAATATTCAGAAGTCAGGAAATAAGGGCAAGGACATTCCAAAAGGATAGAATAAGGAGAGCAAAAGCATATAGACTGAAAATACGTTCACATTCCCAGAACTATTCAGCAAATAGATTAGAATGGGTAATATGCAAAATGAATTAGGTGTATGTTTTCCAATTAGTTTTTCATGAAACTCATTGAATCATANAAATGAATTAGGTGTATGTTTTCCAATTAGTTTTTCATGAAACTCATTGAATCATAATTTTTCCTGTATTAATATAGATCCAAAGAAATTGAAATGAACCTCAAAATACATAGGAAAAACCACAGTATGAGAATTATTTTTAGGTAATCAGTGACATTTTAATAAGGGTTGTATATTAGGATATATTTTTAAATACTTTAATTTTTTAAGTGTGACTATGTCATAATGGTATATAAAGAAATTCCTTAACTTTTACTTTTTATAAGATTTTCTTAAAACACTCCCAGAAGTATTTAAGCGTGAAAAGATATCATGTCTAGAATTTGCCTTAGAATTTCCCTACAAAAAATAGAAGGGAGAGAGAACAGTAATGATGAAAAATTGTGCCACAAATTTGATGATTAAAATCACATGTATTTTCTTTTGTGCATATTTGGATTTGGGGGGGGAATTTTTAATTATGACATTAAACATAAAACCCATCATGAAAAAAATAAGAGACATGTTTTACTAAGTATTCTATTGTTGCACAAGTAATTGTTATTCAGAGTTCTAATAATATATATTTCAATTCATGATAAAATGAAATCTGTTTCATGAGACAGAGCAGCAAAGCACACAATTTTTTCCCTTTGTGCTCCCAGTAAATACTAGAAACTTCCTCCTATTTTCTAATTTATATTCACTGACTTCCTTCAGCTTATTAGTACAGTTGCAAGTATGCAAAGACATATTTCTTCACTGCTAGGAAAATACACAAAGTATAAAATATACTATAAAAGAATGCANCTGATTAGTATAAAAATTCACTGAACTCCAAGAGTTTATTTCTTAGAAAATAACTTTATGATAGGATTTTTAAAATGAAATCTGTTTCATGAGACAGAGCAGCAAAGCACACAATTTTTTCCCTTTGTGCTCCCAGTAAATACTAGAAACTTCCTCCTATTTTCTAATTTATATTCACTGACTTCCTTCAGCTTATTAGTACAGTTGCAAGTATGCAAAGACATATTTCTTCACTGCTAGGAAAATACACAAAGTATAAAATATACTATAAAAGAATGCAAGAAAAATGTTCAATCTTCAAAGTCCCATTGTTTGTTTATATGTATACAAACAAAATACACACACACACACACACACACACAATGTTTCTTTGAATGCTTCAAAGATGGAATTGCCTTTGTAAATGACCTTAGGCAAAAAGTGTAAATTTCACTCAGACTTAAAAAACAGAGGGTGGTTTTTAGTAATTCATAGAACTATAAGGAGGAATATATTTAATACAGTCTCAGTGACTCCAAAAATAAGTCATTGTTAAAATAACTTCTATTAAAATATCTTCGTTTTCCTGAACATATAGTCCAGTGATTTTAAACTAGGTTGGTACAAGCCTCACTCCAATAACATCTCCACATAGAGAATGTGAGGGAGTCTGAGTTATCTCAATGTTTCGAACATGCTATTACAAAGTGTAAAGTTGTCAAGTCCAAAATGCAGTACTGTGGCATATAGAAACACTGCTGATTTACAGAATTGGTGCAGAGTTTTGGGTTGTTTTTTTACTGCATATGATTCTATATAGTTTATTACCAATCTAAAATTTCTCAGTTAACTGCAGCTGGCTTTTCTGCTTTGCCATCTAAATATAACCACCGGTAATATTTAATCATTTTAGAATATGAGAATGGAGGGAAAAGACTGATTTGCTACACACACACACACACACACACACACACACACACACACACGAAAGTTATGGGAAAAGACTCCCAGGATCACTAAGGTATTGAAAATCTTGGTCAGGGAGCTTGTACCTTGAGAGTGAGTAAGCTCAACTATAAACTTAAGACAAGGATTTATCCAAGAGGTAGGATCATTTTCTTCCTCATGGAGTTGAAACTAAGGAGGAATTTAGTAAGAATGGGACCAATATCCAGACTCCAAAGTCAAACCAAAGTATCCTGGGGATTCTTGGCTACTTCAGGAGTATTCAGTATTCACTCTTTAATAGTCGAAAATTGACGCTAGGGAACAGCTTCTAAAGATCTATTTGACTTGGTCTAATAATACCGTTTATCACAGCAACAAAAGTGGAAGGTTCCATTTCAGGGATATTTGTAGGTATGCCACCATAGAGTTGAACACAATGAAATCAGAAATTCGCTTCACGACTGCTATTTCTTGAGCAGCCTACATATGAACATATTAAAAATTGTACCGCATTCGCATTTCTCAGTGAATGTATCTCCTGGGCAAATGCATCTGGGAAAAGAACAGGAACCACGGGTCAGCTTCTCATCTTCTTCCTGCCGAGCCCATCCAAGCACAAAGCTTCCTTTTGAAGACAGTGGGAGCTTTGTGCTTGGATCTGCTCTGCAGGGATACAGAGCCAGAGAACTGAAGTCAATAGATACTGTGTGTAGTTGCGACTGCGGGGTGCCCTCCCTAACAGGTGTCACATTTAAATGGAATCTGCAAGTCCCATGTTCTTTCAGGTGATTCTCAGAAGTATCTCCTGCTCCTTCTCTGTGGCTCACCACCTTTTCTCACCCTAGATGAAAAATTGCCAGCCCAGGACCAACATACTGAGAGCTAAGATCAGGGGCCTGAAAGCGTAAGTTGATAGAGAAGGATTGTACTACATGCCTGTAGTAAGATTTGAATTTTTTGAGTCCAGGTTTGTGGCTGTTGTTTTGTGGAGTTAAAAGTTATCTTGCATCTCAATTGACCAACAAATATTTTAAAAGGGGCTATTAATGACTTAACATTTTTATTTACATTCTGGGGACTCTGACTTGTTTAAATTTCTGGTTCCCAAGTCACATTTTCAAGCTAGAGCTATAGAAAAAAATGACTAAACCTACAGCTATTCTTCTTTCGTAATAGTTGCTAGAAAATATATATGCATTGCTTGCTATGTGCCAAGTACTTTGTCAGGACTTTACATTTATTATGATGATATATGAATCAACTGAAGCACACAGAGAGATAAAGTTAACTTGCCCAAAGTCACGTGATTTTTAAGTGGTGGATTCAAACCCAAGGAGTACAGCTGTAGAATTTTCTCTTAATCACCATATCTTACAGCTAGTATAGATAACACAGTATTTGCACACTTCTTAGATTGAAATTAATGACTTTTCTAATGCAATGCATTTGTTTTATATAAGAAATAACATTCGTAAGTAGAGAATCATTCGGGATGCCCCAATAACTAATTTTCATGTCTGCATTCATTCATTGCCCAAATTCATTTGAACTATGGTGTCCCAAGCCTGGCATAAATCACTGAAGGCAAATATCCCTACCTCCCAGAAAGCCAAAGCTATTTGGTACTTTGCCGCAAACACTGAATAATTTTCTACCATTCCCAAATTACCTATAAGTGCTGGGTTTGGATAAATGAAAACAAGGGGCTAACATGAGTTCTGTGTTACAGTCTATTAATTCCTTGTAGAATATAGAGGGTTTCTCAGTAGTCCAAGCAGGGTAGTGCTGCCAGAGGACACCTAGAGCAAAATACAGTGTTCAGGACAGGTACAGGTGCTGAAAGAAATCAGGAGCTGAATGCAGTAAATCTCCA
>NW_023251181.1:0-6527 GCF_002007445.2 Ailuropoda melanoleuca
CTATCCCGATCAAAATACCGAGGACATTTTTCAAAGAACTGGAACAAATAGTCCTTAAATTTGTATGGAAGTAGAAATGGCCCAAATCTCAAGGAACTGTTGAAAAGGAAAAACAAAGCTGGGGGCACCACAATGCCAGATTTCTTGCTGTACTACAAAGCTCTGATCACAAAGACAGCATGGTACTGGCATAAAAACAGACAGATAGACCAATGGAACAGAATAGAGAACCCAGAAATGGACCCTCGGCTCTATGGGCAACTAATCTTTGATAAAGCAGGAAAAAACATCCGGTGGAAAAAAGACAGTCTCTTCAATAAATGGTGCTGGGAAAATTGGACNAAATTGGACAGCTACATGCAAAAGAATGAAACTTGACCACTCTCTCACACCATACACAAAAATAAACTCCAAATGGATGAAAGACCTCAATGTGAGACAGGAATCCATCAAAATTCTAGAGGAGAACATAGGCAACAACTTCTATGACATCGGCCAGAGCAACCTTTTTCACGACACATCTCCAAAGGCAAGAGAAATAAAAGATAAAATGAACTTATGGGACTTTATCAGGATAAAGAGCTTCTGCACAGCCAAGGAAACAGTCAAAAAAACTAAGAGACAGCCCACGGAATGGGAGAATATATTTGCAAAGGACACCACAGATAAAGGACTGGTATCCAAGATCTACAAAGAACTTCTCAAACTCAATACACGAGAAACAAATAAACAAATCATAAAAATGGGCAGAAGATATGAACAGACACTTTTCCAATGATGACATAGAATGGCTAACAGACACATGAAAAATTGTTCAAAATCATTAGCCATCAGGGAAATTCAAATCAAAACCACACTGAGATATTACCTTTCACCAGTTAGAATGGCAAAAATAGACAAGGCAAGAAACAACAATTGTTGGAGAGGATGTGGAGAAAGGGGATCCCTCCTACATTGTTGGTGGGAATGCAAGTTGGTACAGCCACTCTGGAAAACAGTGTGGAGGTCCCTTAAAAAGTTAAAAATTGAACTACCCTATGACCTAGCCATTGCACTACTGGGTGTTTAACCCAAAGACACAGACGTAGTGAAGAGAAGGGCCATATGCACCCCAATGTTCATAGCAGCATTGTCCACAATAGCTAAATCGTGGAAGGAGCCGAGATGCCCTTCAACAGATGACTGGATTAAGAAGCTGTGGTCCATATATACAATGGAATATTACTCAGCTATCANCATATACAATGGAATTTTACTCAGCTATCAGAAAGAACGAGTTCTCAACATTTGCTGCAACATGGACAGCACTGGAGGAGATAATGCTAAGTGAAATAAGTCAAGCAGAGAAAGACAATTATCATATGATTTCTCTCATCTATGGAACATAAGAACTAGGAGGATCGGTAGGGGAAGAAAGGGATAAAGAAAAGGGGGGTAATCAGAAGGGGGAATGAAACATGAGAGACTATGGACTNACGGACTAGGGCTTGGCTTTTTATGTGTACCCAATGTCACATGTGTTCACATCTGCATCATTCCACGAGTAAAGTGAAGAGATCCATCTAACTGTCCCGGTAGCCACAACACTGTATACGTGTCCACACAGGCCTTACCCGCTCAACCCACAATTAGCAGGTTAACGTCTGTGACATGATCATTGTCTTCATGTCAAAAGTGTGCCACGAAACTCATGTCAGACTTCCTGCTTCTATTTAATGCCTTCAGATCCCAGCACATCTGTGGTAGATTGTGTGACTCCTGTGAACATTCTTTCCAGTCTGTTAGAGCAAACATAAGTTATAAGGGGACAGAATTCCACTAATCTGTACTTCCTCCCAGTAATCTAAAAGACAGGTACTTTGTCACCACGTGAATCCTTCTCGGAAAGTTAAGTCTTTCCTAACTGCGCACTCTTTAAATGAATAACCATGAAGCAGTCCTTCATTCTGAAATACAACCAAAATAAATACCTTGGTTAATGTTCACATATTAACATTCCAGACTATCAGTCTCAACCATCTCTCATAGCTGAACGCTAAGCATTTCCATTAAAATATATCTCGCCCCCGGATTTTGTTTTGCAAGATCCTGAGTTGAGCCGTGAAAAACTTTCTAGGAACATCAATATTCTCTTTTTCCTGTGCAGCTTCCAGCGCTATGGGGAACTAACTATAAATAATCAAAGAGGAAGCTTGTAGCTCATGCCACCTTTTCTCTGGGGCCTGGGATCCATATCTGCAAAAATGATTAGGATGAGAGTGGGGAGTCAAGTCCAAAGTTAATGACCAAAAGTAAGTAGGTCTTTATGAAGACTAGTGGCACAAATTCTCCGCTGGTTACCCTGGGCCCCGAGTCTTTGGAGTAGAGAACAAGACTGTAACAATGAGCAAAACACTGGCGGGAACTCAAAAGGAATAAACTAAGCTAGACTGACTGCAATTTTTCTTTTTTCATACATGTTGACAAGGACAATTTTAAGTAATAGAAGGTCTGAGAAGAATCCACTGAACCTCTGCTACTGTAGCCCACACATGGAAACGAAGATGATGGAGAGAGGTAAGGGGGCTGGCTCCGCTACCAGAGAAAGACGTTCTCTGACAACTGCAGCCAGCTATTCAAGAGTGAAATTAGCAACTTGGGGAAACTCATCATTAGAAAGAGCGGTCCAGAGGCAAGTGTGTCATTCACAATACCCTTGGAGGGATTCCGGCCACCAGCAGATTGCACCTACCATAACATCATACGTGCTCTAACCAGAGCAGCAGGAGCCCACCTGCCTTCCCCATTCACTTCCAAAATGACCTATCCACCAGTCCAGCACCCACTACCACAGCTCTTATAATTAGAGAATGATCTAAACATTCTCCAGTTTCCTCAGAACCAATGTATGCATCAAGAAAGCAACATCAATGGAATCCATTTGATAGTGTTTCAATAGTGTGCTTTGTAGGAATGGGGAAGGATCAGTCAGCTTGTGATATACTTTTGGATATGGCGCTTTCCACAGAGTAAAAGAAAAATATTTTACTAAAGATAAACTTGAAAAACTAGAGTTACTCTCCAATTTGGAAACCAGTGGTAATGATGTGATACACTTGAAGCACCAGATGTCTCAGTGTGGTCTGGTTAATTGAAAGCCATAGACCCCATATCTACAATCAGCCTCACACATGGTCTGTTAATTTGATTGTCATATTGGTTTCCTCATTCATGTTCTCGGAGCTTTGTGTATTTCCTTTGTCTTCACCCCCAGCAATTAAACCATATTGTTTTTTCCTGTCTCCAAAGGCATGCAAAACATAGGATCTATAGTAAACTTGGTCTTTTAATAAAGAATGACCTGAAATGTTCCAGAATTTTCCATATTTAAGTTTAATTTGTAAAAGATGGAGCTGATTTGATAAATAATTGATAATACCATTCTGTTAAGAAGAGATTCTTTTGACTCACAAATGGTTTTATTTCTAGCAACTTCAAGGCACTCATGTATTAAAACGTATCTAACAAGAAGTACCTAGAAGTAATGAACACAACAGTCACACACACACACACGCACGCACACACAGCTCTCAGCACTTGGAGTTTCTGTCTTGAAGACTCACAAAAATCCATTAATGTAATGCCATGAAAGAAGACTTTGTCTCTCACCTAAATTGCCAAAACTCCTAAATGTACAATTACGACATGCTTGTGTATCTGGTTTCCCAGCCCTAAGCAAACTAGAAGAAACATATGAAGGGAGCATGGGAGGAACTCAGAAGGAGGGGCAAGGAGAAAAAGAAGGAGAACAGAGAGAAGTCAACTGGCATTGCCTGACTAAGCAGAAGAAAATCTCAACAGCTGAGCAGAATTATAAAAATATTATAGCACAGAAGGCCCATAAATGTTTGATAATGTCCTAATAATTTGTTTGAAAGGATGACATTACTGAGTTATTGAGCTAGCCAACCAACATTTTGTTCATCACATTTGCCCTCTTGGCAACACTGCCTTTGGAATCAACGGCATCCACTGCTTCAAGGGGCAGTGGTACATCTTCAGCCAGGTTCAGGAGGATCGATGGTCGGCTTGAAGTTTCAAAACAGAATTTTTAGGCAAATATGCAATATCAGGTTGAAACAACTTTTTTTTTTCTGGAGTTAGGCTTTATTGAAAGAGAAAAATCATTTTCTTAAAAACACAGAGATAGGTTGTTTTGAATATATCATGTCATGCTGTGGGGGATTTAAGATCACAGAATTTCTTCCATAAGGCACAGAGCAAGGAAGAAGAAAGATACGCCACAAAGACAGTTCCCTGAAAAGAAATGGAAAAGCCCTTCTGGTTCTGGGGTAACTGAAAAAGACTAAGAGAAGTGCAAAAGGTTGCATGTGAATGACGTTGTCTGACTGTTGCCTCTTTCCAAACCTCAGGGCTGAGCATCAAGGGTAATGAAATCCTGGAAACATCCAGATTGGCTTGGGGGAATCTAAAAACACTGCGTGCTGGAACCTTGATTGCCTGTGGTACTGCAAGCCACATAGAGGATCTGCAGGGCGTATTCTTGGTGTCCCAATGACACTTTCCCTGATATCTTTTGCTACTGTACTTATCTCCCAGATGGTGTGTGCTTTGCTGTTCCCGGTGCCCATTTTCCTCCAGCAGGCTGTCCCAGTGGAGAGCCACAAGTGCCTGGAAGTTTACAAACCCTCATGGAAGACTAGGAGCCAATGATGATAGCCAGTGGAGAAGCACACAAGTCCAGCTCTCTTCCCCCAAAGATGAAACAAATTCCAAGGTCATGTGTATGTGCATCATAGAATTAGGCTGAGCCTAGAAGTTCACTGAAATTTCCTATCTGTCTAACCTCCTTCTTTTCCCATATTCAAATGTTCCCACATCCTCATTGTTCTCTTCAAGGAATAATTTTTTTAATTAATCACTTGCGTTCCAATCCTTGATTCAGGATCTCTGCCTCAGAAACTTAACCTAAAACAGTTGGTGCATTAAGGAGTTTTAGAAATTAGACTCTATGAATGGGATTCTAGGTGCAGGTCACATACAGGACACACACCAACGAGGATCTAATCATGGTAGCGTGTGGAATGTCATTAAGGCCAGGCATGCTGCAATTGTGTTCTTACTGTACAGGCACCTGTGGTGAACTGGGAAAGACTACAGGTAGAAGGAGATAATGATGGCTTTTGCGATATCCTTGGCATCTGAGAAGTGTAAGGGAAGTAGTTATTTCTAAGTACTATGAAATTAGTTGGTTGCTGCTAAGTGGTACTGATGCACTGAGAAGAGAAAATGACAGGTTAAAGTTAGCCAGTTAGCCACCTAAAGCAAATTGTGAAAGCCAGAGAGTCTCCAAGGCAATATTTAAAGAAACCCTTATCGACGATAGCTAGAGAAGAAACCAAACTGACAGCCAGCTCTAAGACTTAATAATAAATAGTAAGTAGCAGAACTTCAGAGAAGAATGAATGTATAGGCTGGCAAGTCTCCTACTCTCCAGTCAGTTGCCTGGTAGGGAAACAGTGGCAGCCTGAGACCCACAGATTCATTAGCAACTTCTAGACCTGTTAGAGATCAGAACCAACTACCCCCAAGCTTAAAGACTACGCAGATGCCTCAATCAAGACAGAAATCTCACAGGAAAATGCTATTCTCCTCAAAATCTGCTCCCATCTCCCACCCTGGACACCAAATCAAGAACTAAGAACTAGGGTAACCCAATTGGGGAAAGTTATCCTGTTAAAGGAGGAAAGGGACTATACATTGAATAACCTTTGGGACATAATGTGTAAGTAAAAAGTGCAAAAGTAGGCCTTGGAGTGCATCTTGAGAGTCTTAGATGGGGAAAGAGGTATAGTTAGAAGAGACAGCTGGAAAAGGCAAGTTTTTTTTTATAAGGGGGCATCTTCCTCTGACTCTGGATTTAACTTCATAGAAAACCTCAAGCTGGATCTAATAGGCAGCTTGAATTGCTTTTGCAGGTTTGTAAAAAAGAACAATGGGCTTCTAGCTAACACAATAAGAAAAGGTACACAGATTAAGAAAGGAGAAATAAAACTATTTTTGTTTGCAGGTAGCATGATCATCTGTGTAGAAAATCTGAAAGAATTGACATAAAACCCTCCTAAAACTATTAAGTAATCATAGCAAGATTACAGAATACAGGTTAATATACACAAGTGAAACAGTTTGCTATATACCAACAATAATCAAGTGGAATTTGAAACTAAAAATACAATCGCATTTACATGCCCAAAATTAAATACTTAGATATAAATCTAACAAAATATGTACATGATCTATATGAGGAAAACTGCAAAAATTTGATGGTCAAAATCAAAGATCTAAATAAATAGATATTCTATGTTCATTGATAGGAAAACTCAATATTGTACAGTGTCAGCCCTTCCCAACTTGATCTACAGATCCAGTGCAATTCCAATCAAAGTCCCAGCAAGTTATTTTGGAGGCATCGACAAACTAATTCTGAAATTAATATGCAGAGGCCAAAGACCCATAACAGCCAGCAC
>NW_023251182.1:0-170 GCF_002007445.2 Ailuropoda melanoleuca
TTTGCATGTAGCTGTCCAATTTTCCCAGCACCATTTATTGAAGAGACTGTCTTTTTTCCACTGGATTTTTTCCCCTGCTTTATCAAAGATTAGTTGCCCAAAGAGCCGAGGGTCCATTTCTGGGTTCCCTATTCTGTTCCATTGGTCTATGTGTTTGTTTTTGTGCCAGT
>NW_023251182.1:419-1308 GCF_002007445.2 Ailuropoda melanoleuca
ATGTTGATTCTTCTGATCCATGAGCATGGAATATTTTTCCATCTTTTTATGTCTTCCTCGATGTCTTTCAAAAGTGATTTATAGTTTCTAGAATATAGGTCCTTTACGTCTCTGGTTAAGTTAATTCCAAGGTAATGTATGGTTTTTGGTGCTATTGTANGGGTTGGATTCCCTAATTTCTCTTTCTTCAGTCTCGTTATTCGTGTATAGAAATGCAACTGATTTCTGAGCATTGATTTTGTTATCCTGCCACATTACTGAATTGCTCTATAAGTTCTAGTAGTTTGGGGGTGGATTCTTTTGGGTTTTCCGTATAGAGTATCATGTCATCTGCGAAGAGAGACATTTTGACTTCTTCTTTNCAATATGACTTCTTCTTTGCCGATTTGGATACCTTTGATCCCTTTTTGTTGCCTGATTGCTGTTGCAAGGACTCCTAGTACTATGTTGAATAGTCGTGGCGAGAGTGGGCATCCTTCTTGTGTTCCTGATCTTAAGGGAAAGTCTTCCAGCATTTCACTGTTGAGAATAATATTTGCTGTAGGTTTTTCATAGATGGCTTTCATGATCTTGAGAAATGTGCCATCTATTCCTACACTCTGAAGGGTTTTAATCAGGAAAGGATGCTGTATTTTGTCAAATGCTTTTTCTGCATCTATTGAGAGAATCATATGATTTCTGAATTTTTGTTTCTGGATAAAATCTAAGACACTGATAGATTTGTGAATGTTGTACCACCCCCACATCCCAGGGATGAATCCCACTTGGTCATGATGGATAATCCTTTTAATGTATAGTTGGATTCTGTTGGCCAGGAGCTTGGTGAGGATTTTGGCGTCCATATTCATTAGGGAAATCGGTCTATAATTCTCCTTTTTGATGGGTTCTT
>NW_023251183.1:0-180 GCF_002007445.2 Ailuropoda melanoleuca
CATGACTTCAAGGTCTTTCCCCTCACACTTTATTTCTTGGTTCTAAGGGCTGGATCCTCCCCAGGCCCCTAACCCCAATGCGGACTCGGGGTCCCCAGTGAAAAGGCTGCTGTTCGCTGGAGGTGTTTCCCTGGACGTTCTGCTTTATTACCAATGAGAATTGCGCTGAGTCCTCGAAAA
>NW_023251183.1:517-730 GCF_002007445.2 Ailuropoda melanoleuca
CACTCATGGTACCAAAGCACCTTGATTCCTGTTCCACCTTCCATAAGGCCGTCGTGACTTCAAGGGCTTTCCACTCACACATTGTTTCTTGGTTCTAAGGGCTGGAAACTCCCCAGGCCCCTACACCCAATGTGGAATCGACGTCCCCGTGAAAAGGCTGCTCTTCGCTGGAGGTGTTTTCCTGGACGCTCTGTTTTATTACCAATGAGAAGG
>NW_023251184.1:0-178 GCF_002007445.2 Ailuropoda melanoleuca
CTATGGAACATAAGAACTAGGAGGATCGGTAGGGGAAGAAAGGGATAAAGAAAGGGGGGGTAATCAGAAGGCGGAATGAAACATCAGAGACTATGGACTCTAAGAAACAAACTGAGGGCTTCAGAGGGGAGGGGGTGGGGGAATGGGATAGACTGGTGATGGGTAGTAAGGAGGGCAC
>NW_023251184.1:239-1076 GCF_002007445.2 Ailuropoda melanoleuca
ATAAAAAAACATTAAATAAAAACAAAACAAAACAAAACAAAAAAAGGCCTTTTTGGAAATATATAGAAAGGCTTTTTGCAGGGCCAACATTCCATTAGTACTCCAAATCATTAATCATATTTTGTGCTTCAAGTCAACCCAATGCCTTTGCCTGTAAACTTTTAACAGATTAGAAACAGGTGACCTGCTTCCTGGACTCTCCTTCAGTAGGAAAGCACTTGGGAAAAACCACAGGGGGTAGAAACTCAGGTCCAGGCTAATGAGGCCTGCACTGCCCATAAAATAGCATTGTGGAATTGGCTGATTGTCATAGGAGCTCACAGCTCAGACCAAAGAAGCCAGTCAGAGAAATAAGATGACCACTTTATAGAGTAGAAAACTAAAGTTCCCCCAGGGTCTGTGTGTATAGTGGCATTCTGTGTGAACTAAGGCTGATGAAAGTGGAAAACAAACTCACATCTTACAACTCCAAAATTCTAGAGCATTAACCAAATATCTGCGTCTGAAAGAAATAATTCCATTATGGAGGGAAAATAATCAATAGCTAATTGAAACACATCTATTGAGCAACTGCCTTTTGTCTAGAACTAGACTGAGTATCTTGAGATTTCATAATAAGTGTTGGACATGATTTCAGCCACTCAGAGTGTCTATAACAACAATTAGTATTAGAAATATTTTGAAGAATATTTTAATGGCCCTTTCTCTAATGGCCCTTTCAATTCTTGAATGATCCTGGTTGATACTAAATCCACATAGAAGAATCGCTAAAACATAGACTTGGGAGCCAGATTGTGGAGGTTCAAATTCTAATTTTGACACTTACTAGCTATAACA
>NW_023251185.1:0-1398 GCF_002007445.2 Ailuropoda melanoleuca
TCCTCAAGATCAAATGAGCTATATAAGTCTATGTCAATTGGCACTCAATAATTAATATATTTTGTTAATATATTAGTATCATAAATGTTAAGTTGGCTACCATGATGCACTACAATAGCGGTCTTTTTTTAAAAGATTTATTTATTTATTTATTTATTTATTTTAGAAGAGCAAGTGCACGCTTGAGCACAAGCTGGGGGAGGGGCAGAGGGAGAAATTCTTCAAGCAGACTCCCCGCTGAGTGCAGAGCCTGATGTGGTGATGCAGGGCTCCATCTCATGACCCATGAGATCATGAGATGGAGAGTTTCTCTGAGTAGAAACCAAGAGTCAGACACTTAACTGACTGAGCCACCCAGGCACCCCAATAGCTTTCTTTTTTAAAATCAATTTTAAGAAGTAAAATCCTTTCTTTTTCTGCATATCCATATTATTTCTACAATCCTAACATGTCTATCATGTGTATCAATGTATCACTTAGAATTTAGCTACCATAGAACCTGTCTTGTCAAAGTTTTGATGTCATAGGAGAATAATGAGGGACCCATCCTAAAGCCATAAATTCATGACATAGATTACTATTTAATTTTTTATTTCATGACATAGATTACTATTTCCTTTTCATTCACTTTGCCATAGCCAAGCTGAAGTCATTGAATATTTGTTAGACAATATATCTTTTCATTGAATGTGTTATTTCTTCCTTTTAGCACATTCTTAAAATACAGTGCTTCAATAATCTGAACTTCAAATATGGACAGTGCAGTTATTGACTGCAAAAAAGAACAATAAATGCTGATTACAAGTGTAGTGCTTTTGGCTCCTACAAAAGGTAGTTAACAATCCTCACCACATACTAAAAGTAATGGGGCGCCTGGGTGGCTCAGTCGTTAAGCGTCTGCCTTCAGCTCAGGGCGTGATACTAGGGTCCTGGGATCGAGCCCCACATTGGGCTCCCTGCTCTGCTGGGAGCCTGCTTCTTCCTCTCCCACTCCCCCTGCTTGTGTTCCCTCTCTCACTGGCTGTCTCTCTCTCTGTCAAATGAATAAATAAAATCTTAAAAAAAATCAATCCTTCCCACATAAAGCTTAAAATCAAAGACAGAGGCCACAGATCTTGTTGCATTTCTAACTCTGCTGCTAGAAGCCATATATCATGACAACTAACTTTAATAGGCCTCAGACATTTTATGAATGTATAAAATTAGGGGTTGCGTTAAATCAATGTTTCTCAAACTTAAGTGCCTTATAAAATTTTTTGCCTTTGTTGCATCTCCTACATCATATTTGTATATTTTCCTTGAAATCAACTTGAAAGTTCTCTATTACTCCATAATAAATTGATATAAATACCCACACACATTTATTATCTCAGAGTTTATGTGGGTGAAGAGTCTGGG
>NW_023251186.1:0-1213 GCF_002007445.2 Ailuropoda melanoleuca
ACTCACTTTTATTGCCATTACATTGCGTTGCCTGCAGAGGGCACTGTCCACAGCTACTGACTCTTGGCTACCCCATATGTCTTCTAAGTCTACAGGGTTGTTTGCCTGGTGGTAATAGTATCCAGTGACAGCCCCACTACCAGACAGACTACACAGTGTGGCTTACATGGTGGTCCTGTCCCCTGGCTTCTAGCAGATGAGATGCTAACCCTGCAGTCCTGTGACGAACTTCTGTAGGAACAGGATCAAGGAGTATCTCTCGGAGGTCTGCTCTGAGCGAGGAATATTCTCCCACTCCAACCCCAGNGGTCTGCTCTGAGGGAGGAATATTCTCCCACTCCAACCCCAGTCCTATCTGAATGCTTCTCACATCAGTACTGGCTCACAGTCTCTACTCACCCGTGCTGAGAGATTAAAATAATCTGCTGGGCCCATGTATTTAAAAAATATACAATCTATGTCATAGCAGTATGTATGGGTACATCAAATTCATATTGCCAATGTTACTCTAGAAGGCTGAGGTTATCTATGTACCTTTATAGTCACAAAAGCTAACAAACAGCCTTGTTGTATTGCCCAGGAAACATGCTGGGGGCGCCTGGGTGGCTTAGTCATTAAGCATCTGCCTTCGGCTCAGGTCATGATCCCAGGGTCCTGGGACTGAGCCCTGCATAGTGCTCCCTGCTCAGCAAGGAGCCTGCTTCTCCCTCTCCCTCTGCCCCTGCTTGTGTCCCCTCTCTCGCTGTCTCTCTCTGTGTCAAATAAATAAATAATATCTTTAAAAAAAAAGAAAAAAAAAAGAAAGAAAGAACATGTTGGAAATAGTCTTATCTCAGTAGAAAACTTATTATTAGGTTTTCATTCATTAGAAGGAAATTAAACCACATCAATTATTCTTAAATGTCATCACACAGAAAATGTGTGTTGGGGCACCTGGGTGGCACAGCGGTTAAGCGTCTGCCTTCGGCTCAGGGCGTGATCCCGGCGTTATGGGAACGACCCCCACATCAGGCTCTTCTGCTATAAGCCTGCTTCTTCCTCTCCCACTCCCCCTGCTTGAGTTCCCTCTCTCTCTGCCTGTCTCTATCTCTCTCAAATAAATAAATAAATTATTAAAAAAAAGTGTTGCCACAATACCCAATATTCCTAACCTTTCTCTCAGAAAATGAAAATGACGTCCCCATGTTCTATGTTCATGTCCCCATTATTTCCT
>NW_023251187.1:0-560 GCF_002007445.2 Ailuropoda melanoleuca
TGGTTAAGAGTTGGCTTGTATACCTTGCTGCTCCTCTGTTGGGGGCATATATATTTATAATTGTCATATCCGCTTGTTGAATACGTCCTTTAAGAATAATATAGTGCCCTTCTGTGTCTCTCTCTATAGCCTCTAGTTTAAAATCCAATCTATCTGATATGAGAATTGCTNAGAATTGCTACTCCAGCTTTCTTTTGAGGTCCATTTGCGTGGAAGATGGTACTCCATCCCCTTACTCTAAGTCTGAATGCATCTTTGGGTTCAAAATGAGTCTCTTGTAGACAGCAAATGGATGGGTCATGTCTTTTTATCCAATCTGCAACCCTGTGGCGTTTTATGGGAGAGTTTAAGCCATTTAGATTGATAGAGATTATTGACAGATATGATTTTAATGATGCCATTTCTCTTTAAAGTCTTTGTATCGGTTGTGACTTGCTGCTCTGTATCACTCTTGGGGCCTTTTGTATCTTTATAGAACCCCCTTAATATCTCCTGTAGGGCTGGTTTCGTGGTTACAAAATTGGTTAATGACTGGCAATTCTGGAATGTCTTTATTTCTC
>NW_023251187.1:692-1094 GCF_002007445.2 Ailuropoda melanoleuca
CTGATACCTTTGCCTTGGTACGTGAGAAATTTCTTTGCCCTGGCCGCTTTCAATACTGTATCCTTGGATCTAATATTTGCGAATTGCACTATGACATGTCGTGGCGTAAGTTTGTTTTGGTTGAGCTTGGGTGGGGTCCTCTCTGCCTCTTGGACACAAATGTTTGTTTCCCTTGCTAGATTAGGGAAGTTTTCAGCTATAATTTGTCCAAATATCTCTTCTAGACCTCTGTTTTTCTCCACCCCCTCAGGGATGCTGATGATTCTGTCATTGGATCATTTCATAGAGTCAGTAATCTCCTGCAATCTACATTCGTGGGCATGGATTTTTTAAGACCAGCTTCTATGATCGTTTTTTCTTCTACTAACCCATCTTTCAATTCGCTAATGTGTTCCTCTGCCT
>NW_023251187.1:1435-1611 GCF_002007445.2 Ailuropoda melanoleuca
GTGCACCCTTGTTTTATAGAGATCTTAGGGATGTGGGCTTTTCTTTAAAGATTTTATTTATTTATTTGAGAGAGAGAGACAGACAGTCTGCAAGAAAGGGATCCTAAGCAGGGGAGTGGGAGAGGAAGAAGCAGGCTCCCAGCGGAGAAGCCCGATGAGGGACTCCTTTCTGGAAC
>NW_023251188.1:0-158 GCF_002007445.2 Ailuropoda melanoleuca
CCCTACACCCAATGTGGAATCGGGATCCCCAGTGAAAAGGCTGCTGTTCGCTGGAGGTGTTTTCCTGGACGGTCTGCTTTATTATAAATGAGAAAGGCGCTGAGTGCTCGAAAATCCTGAACCTTTTCATTCATGCTCCCTTACTCACGAGAGATGAT
>NW_023251188.1:379-662 GCF_002007445.2 Ailuropoda melanoleuca
ACAGGATTTCCCCAGGGAGCAAGCATTTCGTTGGAAGCGGGTTTTGGCCGAATTGTCTTTCTCAGTGCTGTGTTCGTCGTATTTCACTCACGGTAAAAAAGCACCTTGATTCCTGTTCCACCTTCCATAAGGCTGTCGTGACTTCAAGTTCTTTCCCCTCACACTTTGTTTCTTGGTACTAAGGGCTGGATCCTCCCCAAGCCCCTACACCTAATGTGGAATGGGGGTCCCCAGTGAAAAGGCTGCTGTTTGCTGGAGGTGTTTTCCTGGACGCTCTGCATTA
>NW_023251189.1:0-172 GCF_002007445.2 Ailuropoda melanoleuca
GACAGCATGGTACTGGCACAAAAACAGACACATAGACCAATGGAACAGAATAAAGACTCCAGAAATGGACCTTCAACTTTATGGTCAATTAATCTTTGACAAAGCAGGAAAAAACATCCAGTGGAAAAAAGACAGTCTCTTCAATAAATGGTGCTGGGAAAATTGGACAGCT
>NW_023251189.1:625-981 GCF_002007445.2 Ailuropoda melanoleuca
AAATGGCTAAGAGACACACGAAAAAATGTTCAAAATCATTAGGAATCAGGGAAATTCAAACCAAAACCACATTGAGATACCACCTTATGCCAGCTAGAATGGCAAGAATTGATAAGGCAAGAAACAGCAAATGTTGGAGAGGATGTGGAGAAAGGGAAACCCTCTTACACTGTTGGTGGAATGCAAGTTGGTATAGCGACTTTGGAAAACAGTGTGAAGGTCCCTCAAAAAGTTAAAAATAGAGCTACCCTATGATCCAGCAATTGCACTACTGGGTATTTACCCCAAAGATACAGACGTAGTGAAGAGAAGGGCCACATGCACCCCAGTGTTCATAGCAACATTGCCACAATAGC
>NW_023251189.1:1111-1226 GCF_002007445.2 Ailuropoda melanoleuca
TATTTGCAGCAACATGGATGGGACTGGAGGAGATTATGCTAAGTGAAATAAGACAAGCAGAGAAAGACAATTATATGGTTTCACTCATTTATGGAACATAAGAAATAGCAGGAAG
>NW_023251190.1:0-4669 GCF_002007445.2 Ailuropoda melanoleuca
ACTCCATCTCCTCTCTATCCCAGAATGTAAGCACCAGAGGGGAGAAGACAGTCCTCCTCCTGCCACCACCCGCAGAACCCTGAAACCCAGGCGTATCCCCAGCTCTGACCAGCCCTCCCCAAATCTTTGCCCCAAGAGATGCCCAGCCCCAGTCCAGCGTCAGCNACCCTTTTGCCTCTGCCAAGCTTTGAGGGAATCCCAAAAGTGCCAAACTACAACTCCCAGAGTGCTCTTGGCCTCGAGAGGGGGAGGAGTGCCTGGTTCAGCCCTTCAGCCGATTTCCCCCTCCATTCCTGTATCCTCCCATCCAGGTGAGAGGCTGCCAGCCAGCACACACCCAGAGATTATGCCCTGACCAAAGAGGTGCCGGGTTGTACATTGTTTCCAGAGCCAACACTCCCACCCCTCCTCCCAGCTCTGGCTTTTCTCTTCCTGGGGATTGAGGACAATGCCACCCAGGGACTTTCCCAGAGCCCCTTCTCTGCTATCTGCCCCCTCCTCCAGGAAGCCTGTCCTGATTTGGCAGTTCTACCCAACAGAACTTTCTGCAATGATGGCGATGTTTTATATCTATATTGGCCAACATTAGCCACAGCTGACTACTGAGCACTTGAAATGCTGCCAGTGGGACTGAGGAACTGAATTTTAAATTGTATTTAAATTAATTTATTTTTTTAATTTTTTTTTTTTAAAGATTTTATTTATTTGACAGAGAGAGACACAGCGAGAGAGGGAACACAAGCAGGGGGAGTGGGAGAGGGAGAAGCAGGCTCCCCGCTGAGCAGGGAGCCAGATGCTGGGCTTGATCCCAGGACCCCGAGATCATGACCTGAGCCGATGGCAGATGCTTAACCAACTGAGCCACCCAGGTGCCCCATAATTTTAATTAATTTAAATCTAGCCACATGTGGCTGTGGCTACCTTATTGCACAGTAGAGTTCTAGAACTCACACACTCCTTGGCAAAGACCATATTCATGCATTTTCATTAGTTCATACTTACCCATTTTGTTTCTCTTGTAATTTGCCTGCTTCTTGACAGTGAGGGCCAGTATATTTTTGAAACGTGTTCTCTTGCCACCAGGCCTTTGCCCATGCTGTGCCCTCTGTTTGGAACTCTTCACCCGCCCATCATCTGTAACAACTATATATCCTTCAGATCTTTAACGTCCCCTCCTCTGAGAAGCCATCTCCGATTACCACCCCTGACTACCATACCGCGGCCCAAAGCACCAATCACACTTAGTGCCCAATTCCCTGCCTTACTTTCTAGACCGTGAGCTCCTTGGAAGCAGAGACAAGCACAAAATTGACACTATAAATATCCATGGAATTCAGTGTTGAATAAATGGATTACCATGACACGATTCAGCGCCTGGTTCACAGCAACGCTACTAATGAAAACTAGCATAGGTTGAACCAAGTACTTGGCCTGCGCTGTCTCATTAAGTGCCACCACAATCCTATTAGAGATCCTCTATTATTATCTACCTTTTACTGACTCGGCATCTGAAGCTCAGAGAGGTTAAGTAAATGGCTCGAGGTCACACAGC
The DNA here is from genome assembly GCF_002007445.2 of Ailuropoda melanoleuca. Lineage (NCBI taxonomy): Eukaryota > Metazoa > Chordata > Mammalia > Carnivora > Ursidae > Ailuropoda > Ailuropoda melanoleuca. The sequence goes on from NW_023251190.1 coordinate 1,553, forward strand.
AGAGCATCTCAGTCTGGGTTCTCTCAGACAGAAGTTACTGACGCATGCTTTACTGGGGATGGAATCCCAGCCCCACCAGTGAAGGAAAGGGACACTGAGGCAGGGAAAGAGCGTGAGCCAACACAACAGGTGCGTCACGGGGTCGGCCACAGCTGCTTCCGGAAACACAGCTGGGAGTCGCAGCACTCGGGGCATCCCCAGAGAAGCCGCGGGAAGGCAGGGACTTCCTCTGCTGCCACAGCCCAGCTCGGGTCCATCATTAGTCACGGGTGGGTCCAGCTGCCCCTCGCTTCCGGCTTGTGTCACCTGCACCTCCCGGCAGCCATGAGGGAAGCCAGTTCTGGAAGGAGAAGCACCAGCGTCCCCGGCTGCCAAGGCTCTGGTCCCGTCAGCAGGGACCGACAGCTGGGGACCTGGGGAAGGTTGGTCCAGCCCTCAGCCACGTCACTGCAGGCTGAGCTGGCCCGGTGGCTGCAGCAACTAACCTGGGGCCACTTGCAGGAGAAGGTGAGCCCGGGCTGGAGCGCGGCCGGGGCAGCGGGGTGGCTGGGGAGGACGCCGCTGAGCACACCTGAAAAGGTGCACCTGCCAAGCCTGATACCGCAGGTAAACAGCAGAGCTGGGATTCAGATCCAGTTCGGACCAACTCCAAAGCCCTTCGGCAAATATTGATGGAGGAACTGGGTGAGTGGAAGAATCCCCAGCAATAGTCTACTCCAGATGCCCCCATTTTACAGGTAAAGAAACTGAGGTCCAGAGAGGCGGAGTTGCCCTGACCAAGGTCACACTAAGTGCTGGTGGCAGAGCTGGGACTTGAGCCCCAGCCTCAGGCCTCACTCATGCTTCTCGCACTTACCTTCCTGGGCCGTCATGCTTCCTCCAGCACCAGCGGCCCTGTGGTCCTGGCAGCATTCATAGCATGAGAGCGATGTTTCTGGTTCTCACCGGCCCAGCAGCCATCCCCCATCCTCTGCTAACCTTGGTTTTCCTCCCGGAAACCCCCCCATTCCCCACCCGTAGTCCGTGTAGTTCCAGTGGGGTGAAACTTGGGACATGCCTACCCTATCCCCACCCCAACCCCGTACCCCCAATCCTAGGGCACATGACTTAAGTCTGGCCAATGAGAACATCCCATCTTGCTGCCCATAATGATTGGTTTATGGTGGGCATGTGACCTGAGCTTTTCCCTTGAGAGTTTGTCACTACATTTGCAGCAACTATGTGCAAAGAGCAGCTTTCTTTTCTTGGACTGCTTTCCCTTAGCCTCAGAAGGTCAGCCAGAAGCCAGCACTGTGAGAAAGAATCTGCCTGAGACTGAAGCCAACCCAGCAGAAAATAGAGCTGAGATATGGGAGGAAAGAGAGGCGCTGAAGATATGGCTTGTTCACCTGGATCCAGCTGTACCTGAAGCTGTATCATAGAATTTTTAGTTCAGTAAACCAATAAATTTCTCATTTCTACTTGAACCAGTTGGAGTTGCACCTGCATCATTAATAGCAAGAGACAAGACAAGCGCCTACCCTGTGCCAAGTCTTACGCCAGATGCTAAGGATAAAGATTTTCAGATCCAGTGCCCACTTTTGGGAAGTTCACAGCCTGTAGAAAAGATCCTCAAGTCCCAGGGAAATATGAAAGTCGGTTCCCTGGACTAGAATTACCAAGGCAGAGAGGCGAGCACAGTGGCAAGAATTTCAACAACTGGTGTTTAACTGGAGAGGAGTTAATCCCTATTCATCCCTTCTCCTACCCAGGAAACACCATACCCTTACCCCATTCCGATGTGGGGCTGGCTTTTCCCGCTTTGCCCAGCCCATCCAGCAGCCTGGAGTGAGAGACTGTTGATTTAAGGAACTGGGAAGAAACACACACACAACACGCACACGCGCACACAACTCAGACCAGCTTATAACCCACCTGGGCTTTAGTCGCCAACCCGAGTGTTTCCTTCAAAGGGAAGGAGACATTTTACAAGGTCATAGACTTATGTCCGAAACTGGAGCCTGAGCAGAAGAGACCGCACTGGAAGCTCTTGCCCTGAAGTGTCGTGAGTCTGGAGGGAAGAATCTGAAGGGGGGAGAGGAGAAAGTATTGTCCAGGGGCCATCGTGAGCTTTAGGGGCCCGTGAACCCCTGAAATGACATATGCATGTGTCTGTGTGTGTGTGTGCATGTACACACGCACGTGCTTGTGCAAGCCTGCATGGGAAATGCATCCGTAGTTTTAAATCATGGTTTCTGAGGAATCTGTCACCTCCCGGAGGTAAGTCCCATGGTCTAGACCATGGCCTCCTTTCATAGGTGGGTGTTTTAGTCGGCTCCGGGGGCAGTAAGGAAGCCCCACAGGCTGAGTGACTTGTCAACCACAAACACTCCTCTGCCCCCGTTTTGGAGGCTGCGAATTCCAAGATCAAGACGCAGGCAGACGTGGCGTCTGGTGAGAGCGCACCTGCCAGTCTTCCCACGGCCTTCCTCTCTCTGTGTCCTCACGCGGCAGAAGGGATGAGGGAGCGCCCCGGAGCCTCCTTTATGAGGGCACAAATGCCTTCATGAGGGCCCCACCCTCACGACCTCCTCACCTCCCCAAGGCCCCGCCTCCCAATACCATGAGCTCCGGGGTTAGGATTTCAACATACGACTCTGGGGGCACCACACCTTCAGCCCACTGGTCCGTACCCTTGGCCTAGCTCGCCCAGCCGGGTTGTAGCAGAGCCGAGGCTACAAGCAGAAGTCTGGCTTACCTGGGAGAAGAGAAAGGGGTCCAAGTCCAGCTCCACCGCAGTCCCAGCTGGCCCAGCAGCTCTCAGCCNGAGCCTGGCTATCCCCTGCCCGACTCCCCCCGGGCTGGGTCAGGCGCCCCTCCTCTCTGCTGGTGCCCAGCACTGCCCTGGGCTTTCTCTCGGCCTGATGCTGCGCCGTCCGCATCTGTTGATTGACGGCTTGGCAAAGCGCACGTCCGAAACTTCAGTTAGGCCACGTCACGTTCGGATACCCCTTCCTCCCCTCACACCTGCTCCTCCCAGAGCTTCCCCAAATCAGCAGTGGCAGCTCCCCATCCCAGGTACCGAGGGAAAAAGCCCTGGAGGCCTCCTCACACTCCGTCTAATCCATAAGCACATCC
>NW_023251191.1:0-596 GCF_002007445.2 Ailuropoda melanoleuca
CCGAAGCAGTTTGGGTGATGCTTTGGGTGGGAAGGTGTCCTACTACCCATATGTGCTGCTCCGGGTCAAGTTTGGGGAAAGCCCTGTGGAACTGTTCCTCTGGATCCCAGAGTCTGGAATGTCAGATGTGCTGAATTAGAATCCAACTTGAAACTGACACAGAAGTCCAGCGTATGCTAATTAAGGTGCTTCTTAAAGAGATAGTGCACACTTGGTAGGAAACTTTGCTCTGACCACTTTCCTCAGTAGGGGAGTAAGAATTTTATTTAGTCCTTCCACAACCCCCTGAGCACCACTTGTTTATAAGGAATCATGGAGATTTAGAACACACATCTCAGGCTGCAGAAAGCTGGCTCCATGGAGGACCACATGCCAAGTGCAGAGAGAAGAGGGTATTGCGACCCTGAACGGTCTGGGGTTGAACCGAGTCAGTGGCAGATTTTTTACANCTACTATCCGAGAGAATTGGGGGACCCCTTGTTCAACCTCTTGTTTCTCACCAGTGGGTAAACTGAAGCTCAGAGGGAGGCAGGGACTTGCCCAAGGTCTCATTGCGAGTCAGTGGAGGAACAGAGACCAAATCCGGGGTGACGGGC
>NW_023251192.1:0-10922 GCF_002007445.2 Ailuropoda melanoleuca
AAGTACCTTGATTCCTGTTCCTCCTTCCATAAGGCCGATGTGAGATCAAGGGCTTTATCCTCACACTTTCCTTCTTGTTCTAAGTGCTGGATTCTTACCAAGCCCATACACCCAACATGGAAGCAGGGTCGCCAGGGAAAAGGCTGATGCTAGCTGGAGGTGTTTTCCTGGACGCTCTGCTTTCTTACCATTAAGAAGGGTGCTGAGTCCTCGAAAATCCTGAACCTTTTCATTCATGCTCCCTTACTCACGAGAGTTGTTCTTCGTTCATATTTCCCTGGATCCTGTGGTTTCTCAGAGACCACTATGTGGCACTCTCGTCAGGCTTCCGCGACCACTTACCCTCATGTTCCCTATCTCGAAGGATGATGATTGTGCTAAGACGGCCCCCGTACGGCGTTGTTTCTGACGGGCATANCCCCGTACGGCGTTGTTTCTGACGGGCATATTTTTGGCCTTTTCGTTCCATTGCCACCAGCAGTTTTGATAGGATTTACCCAGGAAGCAAACATTTCGTTGGACGCGGGTTTTGGCCAAATTGTGTTTCTCAATGCTGTTCTCATCCTGTTTCACTCACGGTACCAAAGCAACTTGATTCATGTTCCACCTTCCATAAGGCCGATGTGAGTGCAAAGTCTTAAACCTCACACGTTGTTTCTGGGTTCTAAGTCCTGGATCATTCCCAGGCCCATACACACAATGTGGAATCAGGTTACCTAGTGAAAAAGCTGATGTTAGCTGGAGGTGTTTTCCTGGACGCTCTGCTTTCTTACCAATAAGAAGGGTGCTGAGGCCTCGAAAATAATGAAACTTTACATTCATGCTCCCTTACTCACGAGAGATGATGTTCGTTGATATTTCCCTGGCGTGGGTGGTGTCTCAGAGACCACTATGTGGCAGTCTCGCCAGGCTTCCGCGACCACTTTCCCTAATGTTTCCCTATTCACGTAGGGTGATGATAGTGCTAAACGGGCCCCGTACGGCGTTCTCTCTGACGGACATGTTTTTGGCCTTTTCGGTCCGTTGCCACCAGCAGTTTTGATAGGATTTACCCAGAAGCAAACATTTCGTTGGAATCGGGGTTTTGGCCAAATTGTGTTTCTCAATGCTGTTCTCATCCTGTTTCACTCACGGTACCAAAGCAACTTGATTCATGTTCCACCTTCCATAAGGCCAATGTGAGCTCAAGGGCTTAAAGCTCACATGTTGTTTCTGGGTTCTAAGTGCTGGAATCCCTCCTAGGCCCATACAAAGTGGAATCAGGTTCCCAAGTGAAAAGGTGGATGTTAGCTGGAGGTGTTTTCCTGGTCGCTCTGCTTTCTTACCAATAAGAAGGGTGCTGCGTCCTCGAAAATCCTGAACCTTTTCATTCATGGTCCCTTACTCACGAGAGATGTTTTTCATTGTTATTTCCCTGGATCCTGTGGTGTCTCAGAGACCACTATGTGGCACTCTCGTCAGGCTTTCGCGACCACTTTCCCCCTTTTTCCCTATTCACGAAAGGTGATGATAGTGCTAAGACGGCCCCCGTATGGTGTTGTTTCTGATGGACATGTTTTTTGCCTTTTCATTCCATTGCCACTAGCAGTTTTGATAGGATTTACCAGGAATCAAACACTTTGTGGGAAGCGGCTTTGGCCAAATTGTGTTTCTCAATGCTGTTCTTGTCATGTTTCACTCACGGTACCAAAGCATCTTGATTCATGTTCCACCTTCCATAAGGCCGTGTGAGCTCAAGGGCTTAAAGCTCACACGTTGTTTCTGGGTTCTAAGTGCTGGAAACCCTCCCAGGCCCATACAAACAAAGTGGAATCAGGTTCCATTGTGAAAAGGCGGCTGTTAGCTGGAGGTGTTTTCCTGGTCACTCTGCTTTCTAACCAATAAGAAGGGCGCTGAGGCATCGAAAATCCTGAAACTTTACATTCATGCTCCCTTACTCACGAGAGATGATGTTCGTTGATATTTCCCTGGATCGTATAGTGTCTCAGAGACCACTATGTGGCACTCTCGACTGGCTTCGGCGACCACTTTCCCTCATGTTTCCCTATTCACGTAGGGTGATGATAGTGCTAAGACGGCCCCCATACGGCGTTGTTTCTGACGGACATGTTTTGGCCTTTTCATTCCTTTGCCACTAGCAGTTTTGTTAAGATTTACCCAGGAAGCAAACATTTCGTTGGAAGCAGGTTTGGCCAAATTTTGTTTCTCAGTGCTGTTCTCGTCATGTTTCACTCACGGTACCAAAGCAACTGGATTTCTGTTCCACCTTCCATAAGGCCGATGTGAGCTCAAAGGCTTAAACCTCACACATTGTTTCTGGGTTCTAAGTGCTGGATCATTCCCAGGCCCATACACACAATGTGGAATCAGGTTACCTAGTGAAAAAGCTGATGTTAGCTGGAGGTGTTTTCCTGGACGCTCTGCTTTCTTACCAAAAAGAAGGGCGCTGAGGCCTCGAAAATCCTGAACCTTTACATTCAAGATCCCTTACTCATGAGAGATGATGTTCGTTGATATTTCTCTGGCTTGTGTGGTGTCTCAGAGACCACTATGTGGCAGTCTCGCCAGGCTTCCGCGACCACTTTCCCTCATGTTTCCCTATTCCCGTAGGGTGATGATAGTGCTAAGACGGCCCCCGTACGGCGTTGTTTCTGACGGACATGTTTTTTGCCTTTTCGTTCCATTGCCACCAGCTGTTTTGATAGGCTTTACACAAGAAGCAAACATTTCGTTGGAAGCGGGTTTTGGCCAAATTTTGTTTCTCAGTGCTGTTCTCGTCATGTTTCACTCATAGTACCAAAGCACCTTGATTCCTGTTCCACCTTCCATTAGGCCGATGTGACCACAAGGCTATATCCACACACTTTGTTTCTTCATTCTAAGTGCTGAATCCTTTCCTGGCCAATGCAACCAATGTGCAATCAGGGTCTCCAGTGATAATGCTGATCTTAATTGGAAGTGTTTTCCTGGACGCTCTGCTTTATTAACCATAAGAAGGGCACTGAGTCCTCGAAAATCCTGAACATTTTCATTCATGCTCCTTTACACACGAGAGATGAAGTTTGTTCATATTTCCCTGAATGGTGTGGTGTCTCAGAGACCACTATGTGGCACTCTCCTCAGGCTTCCGTGAACACTTACCCTCATGTTCCCACTTCTCGAAGGATGATGATTGTGCTAAGATGGCCCCCGTACGGCATTGTTTCTGACGGACATGTTTTTGGCCTTTTCGTTCCATTGCCACCAGCAGTTTTGATAGGCTTTACACAGGAAGCAAACATTTCGTTGGAAGCGGGTTTTGGCCAAATTTTGTTTCTCAGTGCTGTTCTCGTCATGTTTCACTCACGGTACCAAAGCAACTGGAATTCTGTTCCACCTTCCATAAGGCCGATGTGAGCTCAAAGGCTTAAACCTCACACATTGTTTCTGGGTTCTAAGTGCTGGATCATCCAGGCCCATACACACAATGTGGAATCAGGTTACCTAGTGAAAAAGCTGATGTTTGCTGGAGGTGTTTTCCTGGACGCTCTGATTTCTTACCAATAAGAAGGGCGCTGAGGCCTCGAAAATCCTGAAACTTTACATTCATGCTCCCTTACTCACGAGAGATGATGTTCGTTGATATTTCCCTGGATCGTGTAGTGTCTCAGAGACCACTATGTGGCACTCTCGTCAGGCTTCTGTGACCACTTACAATCATGTTTCCCTATTCACGAAGGGTGATGATAGTGCTAAGATGGGCCCCGTACAGCGTTGTTTCTGTCGGACATGTTTTTTGCCTTTTCGTTACATTGCCACCAGCAGTTTTGATAGGATTTACCAGGAATCAAACATTTTGTGGGAAGCGGCTTTGGCCAAATTGTGTTTCTCAGTGCTGTATTCGTCGTCTTTCACTCACAGTAGCAAAGCACCTTGATTCATGTTTCAACTTCCATTAGGCCGATGTGACCACAAGACTTTAACCTCACACTTTGTTTCTGGATCCTAAGTGCTGCATCCTTCCCAGGCCCATACACCCAATGTGGCATAATGGTCCAGAGTGAAATGCTGATGTTAGCTCGAGGTGTTATCCTGGATGCTCCGCTTTATTACCAATACGAAGGGCACTGATTCCTCCAAAATCCTGACCCTTTTCATTCATGCCCCTTACTCACGAGAGATGATGTTCTTTGATATTTCCCTGGATCGTGTAGTGTCTCAGAGACCGCTATGTGGCACTCTCGTCAGGTTCCGCGACCACTTTCCCTCATATTTCCCTATAACCAAGGGCGATGATAGTGCGAAGACGGTCCCCGTACGGCGTTGTTTCTGACGGACATGTTCGTGCCTTTTTCGTTCCATTGCCACCCAGCAGTTCTGAAAGGATTCACCCAGGAAGCAAGCATTTCGTTGGAAGCGGCTGTTGGCCAAATTTTGTTTCACAGTGCTGAGTTCGTCGTGTTTCACTCACGGTACCAAAGCACCTTGATTCCTGTTCCACCTTCCATAAGGCCGATGTGAGCTCAAGGACTTTATCCTCACAATTTTTTCTTGATTCTAAGTGCTGGATCCTTCCACGGCCCATGCACACAATGTGGAATCAGGGTACACAGTGAAAAGGTTGATGTTAGCTGGAGGGGTTTTCCTGGACGCTCTGCTTTATTACCAATAAGAAGGGCACAGAATTCTCGAAAATCCTGAACCATTTCAATCATGCTCCATAACTCACGAGAGATGATGTTCGTTGATATATCCCTGGCTTGTGTGGTGTCTCAAACCACTATGTGGCAGTCTCGCCAGGATTCCGCCACCACTTTCCCTCATGTTTCCCTATTCACGTAGGGTGATGATAGTGCTAAAACGGCCCCTGTACGGCGTTGTTTCTGATGGACATGTATTTGGCCTTTTCGTTCCGTTGCCACCAGCAGTTTTTTTTTTAAGATTTTTATTTATTTATTCTACAGAGATAGAGACAGCCAGCGAGAGAGGGAACACAAGCAGGGGGAGTGAGAAAGGAAGAAGCAGGCTCACAGCAGAGGAGCCCTATTTGGGGCTCGATCCATAACGCTGGGATCACGCCCTGAGCCGAAGGCAGATGCCCAACCGCTGTGCCACCCAGGCGCCCCACCACCAGCAGTTTTGATAGGATTTACCCAGGAAGCAAACGTTTCGTTGGAAGCGGGTTTTGGCCAAATTGTGTTTCTCAATGCTGTTCTCGTCATGTTTCACTCACGGTACAAAGCAACTTGATTCATGTTCCACCTTCCATAAGGGNGACAGCCAGCGAGAGAGGGAACACAAGCAGGGGGAGTGAGAAAGGAAGAAGCAGGCTCACAGCAGAGGAGCCCTATTTGGGGCTCGATCCATAACGCTGGGATCACGCCCTGAGCCGAAGGCAGATGCCCAACCGCTGTGCCACCCAGGCGCCCCACCACCAGCAGTTTTGATAGGATTTACCCAGGAAGCAAACGTTTCGTTGGAAGCGGGTTTTGGCCAAATTGTGTTTCTCAATGCTGTTCTCGTCATGTTTCACTCACGGTACAAAGCAACTTGATTCATGTTCCACCTTCCATAAGGGCGATGTGAGCTCAAGGGCTTAAAGCTCACACGTTGTTTCTGGGTTCTAAGTGCTGGAAACCCTCCCAGGCCCATACAAACAAAGTGGAATCAGGTTCCCTAGTGAAAAGGCGGATGTTAGCTGGAGGTGTTTTCCTGGTCGCTCTGCTTTCTTACCAATAAGAAGGGCGCTGAGTCCTCGAAAATCCTGAACCTTTTCATTCATGCTCCCTTACTCACGAGAGATGTTGTTCGTTGATATTTCCATGGATCCTGTGGTGTCTCAGAGACCACTATGTGGCACTCTCAGCTGGCTTCCACGACCGCTAACACACACGTTCCCTATTCTCGAAGGATGATGGTAGTGCTAAGACGTCCCCCGTACGGCGTTTTTTCTGAAGGACATGTTTTGGCCTTTTCGTTCCATTGCCACTAGCAGTTTTGTTAGGATTTACCAAGGAAGCAAACATTTCGTTGGAAGCAGGTTTTGGCCAAATTTTGCTTCTCAGTGCTGTTCTCGTCATGTTTCACTCACGGTACCAAAGCAACTGGATTTCTGTTCCACCTTCCATAAGGCCGATGTGAGCTCAAAGGCTTAAACCTCACACGTTGTTTCTGGGTTCTAAGTGCTGGGTCCTTTCCAGGCCCATACACACATTGTTGAATCAGGTTACTTAGTAAAAATGCTGATGTTAGCTGGAGGTGTTTTCCTGGACGCTCTGCTTTCTTAACAATAAGAAGGGTGCTGAGGCCTCCAAAATCCTGAAACTTTACATTCATGCTCCCTTACTCACGAGAGATGATGTTCTTTGATATTTCCCTGGATCGTGTAGTGTCTCAGAGTCCACTATGTGGCACTCTCGTCAGGTTCCGTGACCACTTTCCCTCATATTTCCCTATTGACCAAGGGTGATGATAGTGCGAAGACGGTCCCCGTACGGCGTTGTTTCTGACGGACATGTTCTTGCCTTCTTCGTTCCATTGCCACCCAGCAGTTTTGATAGGATTCAACCAGGAAGCAAGCATTTCGTTGGAAGCAGCTGTTTGCCAAATTTTGTTTCACAGTGCTGGGTTCGTCGTGTTTCACTCATGGTACAAAAGTACCTTGATTCCTGTTCCTCCTTCCGTAAGGCCGATGTGAGCTCAAGCACTTTATCCTCACAATTTTTTCTTGGTTCTAAGTGCTGGATCCTTCCACGGCCCATGCACACAATGTGGAATCAGGGTACACAGTGAAAAGATTGATGTTAGCTGGAGCGGTTTTCCTGGACGCTCTGTTTTATTACAAATAAGAAGGGCACAGAATCCTCGAAAATCCTGAACCTTTTCAATCATGCTCCATAACTCACGAGAGATGATGTTCGTTGATATATCCCTGGGTTGTGTGGTGTCTCAGAACACTATGTGGCAGTCTCGCCAGGCTTCGCCACCACTTTCCCTCATCTTTCCCTATTCACGTAGGGTGATGATAGTGCTAAGACGGCCCCTATACGGCTTTGTTTCTGACGGACATGTTTTTGCCTTTTCGTTCCGTTGCCACCCGCAGTTTGATAGGATTTACCCAGGAAGCAAACATTTCGTTGGAAGCGGGTTTTGGCCAAATTTTGCTTCTCAGTGCTGTTATAGTCATGTTTCACTCATGGTACCAAAGCAACTGGATTTCTGTTCCACCTTCCATAAGGCCGATGTGAGCTCAAAGGCTTAAACCTCACACATTGTTTCTGGGTTCTAAGTGCTGGATCATTCCCAACCCATACACACAATGTGGAATCAGGTTACCTAGTGAAAAACCTGATGTTAGCTGGAGGTGTTTTCCTGGACGCTCTGCTTTCTTACCAATAAGAAGGGCGCTGAGGCCTCGAAAATCCTGAAAATTTACATTGATGCTACCTTAATCACGAGAGATGATGTTCGTTGATATTTCCCTGCCTTGTGTGGTGTCTCAGAGACAACTATTTGGCAGTCTCGCCAGGCTTCCACGACCACTTTCCCTCATGTTTCCCTATTCATGTAGGGTGATGATAGTGCTAAGATGGCCCCCGTACGGCGTTGTTTCTGACGGACATGTTCTTGTCCTTTTCGTTCCGTTGCCACCAGCAGTTTTGATAGGTTTTAACCAGGAAGCAAACATTTCGTTGGAAGCGGGTTTTGGCCAAATTGTGTTTCTCAATGCTGTTCTTGTCATGTTTCACTCACAGTACCAAAGCAACTTGATTCATGTTCCACCTTCCGTAAGGCCGATGTGAGCTCAAGGGCTTAAAGCTCACACGTTGTTTCTGGGTTCGAAGTGCTGGAAACCCTCCCAGGCCCATACAAAGTGGAATCAGTTCCCCTCCTGAAGAGGCAGATGTTAGCTGGAAGTGTTTTCCTGGACGCTCTGCTTTCTTACCAAAAAGAAGGGTGCTGAGTCCTCGAAAATCCTGAACCTTTTCATTCATGCTCCCTTACTCACAAGATATGATGTTCGTTGATATTTCCCTGGATCGTATAGTGTCTCAGAGACCACTATATGGCACTCTCGTCTGTCTTCCGTGACCACTTACCCTCATGTTCCCTAATCTCGAAGGATGATGATAGTGCTAAGACTTCCCCCGTATGGCGTTTTATCTGACGGACATGTTTTGGCCTTTTCGTTCCATTGCCACTAGCGGTTTTGTTAGGATTTACCCAGGAAGCAGAGACGTAAAGGACCTATATGCTAGAAACTATAGATCACTTTTGAAAGATATTGAGGAAGACATAAAAAGATGGAAAAATATTCCATGCTCATGGATTGGAAGAATTAACATAGTTAAAATGTCCATACTACCCAGAGCAATCTACACTTTCAATGCTATCCCGATCAAAATACCGAGGACATTTTTCAAAGAACTGGAACAAATAGTCCTTAAATTTGTGTGGAAACAGAAAAGGCCCAGAATCTCCAAGGAACTGTTGAAAAGGAAAAACAAAGCTGGGGGCATCACAATGCCTGTATGGTGCTGTTTCTGACGGATATATTTTTGGACTTTCTTTCCATTGCCACGAGCAGTTATGATAGGATATACCAGGAATCAAACATTTCGTTGGAATTGGGTATTGGCCAAATTTGTTTCTCAGTGCTGTGTTCGTCGGGTTACACTCACGGTACCAAAGCACCTTGATTCCTGTTCCACCTTCCGTAAGGCCGATGTGACTTTAAGAGCTTTATCCTCCCACTTTGTTTCTTTTTTTTTTTTTTTAAAGATTTTATTTATTTATTTGACAGAGACAGAGACAGCCAGCGAGAGAGGGAACACAAGCAGGGGGAGTGGGAGAGGAAGAAGCAGGCTCATAGCAAAGGAGCCTGATGTGGGGCTCGATCCCATAATGCCGGGATCACGCCCTGAGCCGAAGGCAGACGCCTAACCGCTGTGCCACCCAGGTGCCCCTCCCACTTTGTTTCTTGGTTTTAAGAGCTGGATCCTTCCCAGGCCCATACACCCATTGTGGAATCAGGGTCCCCAATGAAAAGGCTGATGTTAGCTGGAGGTGTTTTCCTGGATGCTCTGGTTTATGAAAAAGAAGGTTGCTGGGTCCTCGAAATTCTTGAATATTTTCATTCATGCTCCCGTATTCATGAGAGATGATGTTCGTTGATATTTTCCTGGATTGTGTAGTGTCTCAGAGTCCATTATGTGGCACTCTCGTCAGGCTTCCACGACCACTTTCCCTCATGTTTCCCTACTCACGAAGGATGATGTTAGTGCTAAGATGGTCCCTGTATGGTGCTGTTTCTGACGGATATATTTTTGGACATTTCATTCCATTCCTACCGGCAGTTTTGATAGGATATACCCAGGGAGCAAATATTTCGTTGCAAGCGGGTTTTGGCAAAATTTTGATTCTCAGTGCTGTGTTCGTCATGTTTCACTCACGGTGCCAAAGCACCTTGATTCCTATTCCACCTTCCATAAGGCTGATGTGACTTCAAGGGCTTTATTCTCACACTTTGTTTCTGTTTGTAAGTGCTGGATCCTCCCAGGCCCATACACCCAATGTGGAATCAGTTCTCCGGTGAAAAGGCTGTGTTAGCAGGAGGGGTTTTCCTGCACGCTCTGGTTTATTTCCAAAAGAAGGGCGCTGAGTCCTAGAAATTCTTGAACCTTTTCATTCATGCCCCCTTATTCATGAGAGAGGACGTTCGTTGATATTTCCCTGGATTGTGTGTTGTCTCAGAGACCACTATGTGGCACTCTCGTCAGGCTTCCGTGACCTCTGTCCCTCATGTTTCCCTATTCACGAAGGATGATGATAGTGCTAAAGTTATCCCTGTACGCTGCGCTTTCTGACTGAAGTTTTTATGGCCTTTTCGTTCCATTGCCACCATCAGATATTATAGGATTTACCCACGATGGAAACATTTCGTTGGAAGTGGGTTTTGCCAAATTGTGTTTCTCAGTGCTGTGTTCATCGTGTTTCACTCCTGGTGCCAAAGCACCTTGATTCCTGTTGCACCTTCCATTAGTCCGATGTTACTTCAAGGGCTATATCCTCACACTTTTTTTCTTGGTTCTAAGTGCTGGATCCTTCCCAGGCACATACACCCAATGTGGAATTAGGGTCCCCTATGAAATGGCTGATGTTAGCTGGCTTTGTTTTCCAAGACGCTCTGGTTTAAAAACAAAAAGAAGGGCGCTGAGTCCTCGAAATTCTTGAACATTTTCATTCACGCTCCCTTATTCATGAGAGATGACGTTCGTTGATATTTCCTTGGATTGTGTGGTGTCTCAGAGACCACTATGTGGCACTCTCGTCAGGCTTCCGTGATCACTTTCCCTCATGTTTCCCTATTCGCGAAAGATGATGATAGTGATAAGACGGTCCCTGTACGGTGCTGCTTCTGATGGACATATTTTTGGCCCTTTCGTTCCATTATCAACAGCAGTTATGATAGGATTTACCCAGGAAGCAAAAATTTCGATGGAAGGGGGTTTTGGCCAAATTTTCTCAGTGCTGTGTTCTTCGTGTTTCACTCACGGTACGAAGGCACCTTGATTCCTATTCCACCTTCCATAAGGCCGATGTGACTTCAAGCGCTTTATCCTCACAATTTTTTTTCTTGGTTCTAAGGGCTGGATCTTTCCCAGGCCCATACAGACAATGTGGAATCAGGGTCCCCAGTGAAAAGGCTGATGTTAGCTGGAAAAAAAAAAAAAAAAAAAAAAAAAAAAAAAAAAAAAAAAAAAAAAAAAAAAAAAAAAAACAAAATTTGGCCAAACCAACCTCCAATACAATGTTTGCTTCATGGGTAAATCCTATCAAAACTGCTGGTGGCAATGGAACGAAAAGGCCCAAAACACGTCCGTCAGAAACAACACCGTACAGGGACCGTCTTAGCACTATCATCACCCTTCGTGAATAGGGAA
>NW_023251192.1:13536-15108 GCF_002007445.2 Ailuropoda melanoleuca
TGGATTGTGTGGTGTCTCAGAGACCACTATGTGGCACTCTCGTCAGGCTTCCGTGATCACTTTCCCTCATGTTTCCCTATTCGCGAAAGATGATGATAGTGATAAGACGGTCCCTGTACGGTGCTGCTTCTGATGGACATATTTTTGGCCCTTTCGTTCCATTATCAACAGCAGTTATGATAGGATTTACCCAGGAAGCAAAAATTTCGATGGAAGGGGGTTTTGGCCAAATTTTCTCAGTGCTGTGTTCTTCGTGTTTCACTCACGGTACGAAGGCACCTTGATTCCTATTCCACCTTCCATAAGGCCGATGTGACTTCAAGCGCTTTATCCTCACAATTTTTTTTCTTGGTTCTAAGGGCTGGATCTTTCCCAGGCCCATACAGACAATGTGGAATCAGGGTCCCCAGTGAAAAGGCTGATGTTAGCTGGAGGTGTTTTCCTGCACTCTCTGGTTTATTAACAAAAAGAAGGGCGCAGAGTCCTTGAAATTCTGAACATTTTCTTTCATGCTCCCTTATTCAATAGAGATTATGTTCGTTGATATTTCCCTGGATTGTGTGATGTTTGAGAGTCCATTATGTGACACTCTCATCAGGAATCCACGACCGCTTTCCCTCATGTTTCCCTATTCACTAGTTGATGATAGTGCTAAGACCGTCCCTGTACGGTGCTGTTTCTGAGGGACATGTTTGGCTTTTCGTTCCATTGCCACCAGCAGTTTTAATAGGATATACCCAGGAGGCAAACATTTCGTTGGAAGTGGCTGTTGGCCAAATTTTGTTTCTCAGTGCTGTGTTCGTCGGTTTTCACTCACGGTACCAAAGCACCTTGATTCCTGTTCCACCTTCCATAAGGCCGTCGTGACTTCAAGGGCTTTCCACTCACACTTTGTTTCTTGGTTCTAAGGGCTGGATCCTCCCCAGGCCCCTACACCCAATGTGGAATCGGGGTCCCCAGTGAAAAGGCTGCTGTTCGCTGGAGGTGTTTTCCTGGACGCTCTGCTTTATTACCAATGAGAAGGGCGCTGAGTCCTCGAAAATCCTGAACCTTTTCATTCATGCTCCCTTACTCACGAGAGATGATGATCGTTGATATTTCCCTGGACTGTGTGGTGTCTCAGAGACCACTGTGGGGCACTCTCGTCAGGCTTCCGCGACCACTTTCCCTCATGTTTCCCTATTCACGAAGGGTGATGATAGTGCTAAGACGGTCCCTGTACGGTGTTGTTTCTGACGGACGTGTTTTGGGCCTTTTCGTTCCATTGCCGCCAGCAGTTTTGACAGGATTTCCCCAGGGAGCAAACATTTCGTTGGAAGCGGGTTTTTGCCAAATTTTGTTTCTCTGTGCTGTGTTAGTCGGGTTTCACTCACTGTACCAAAGCACCTTGATTCTTGTTCCACATTCCATAAGGCCGATGTGACCTGATGGGCTTTATCCTGACACTTTGTTTCTTGGTTCTAAGTGGTGGATCCTTCCACGGCCCATACACCCAATGTGGAATCAGGGTCCCCAATGAAAAGGCTGATGTTAGCTGGAGGTGTTTTCCTGGACGCTCTGGTTTATTACCAA
>NW_023251192.1:15320-20176 GCF_002007445.2 Ailuropoda melanoleuca
TTATTACCCAAAAGAAGGGCGCTGAGTTCTCGAATTTCTAGATCCTTTTCATTCATGCTCCCTTATTCATGAGAGATGACGTTCGTTGATATTTCCCTGGATTGTGTGGTGTCTCAGAGACCACTATTTGGCACTCTTGTCAGGCTTCCGTGACCACTTTCCCTAATGTTTCCCTATTCACGAAGGATGATGATAGTGCTAAGACGGTCCCTGTACGGTGTTGTTTCTGACGGACGTGTTTTGGGCCTTTTCGTTCCATTGCCGCCAGCAGTTTTGACAGGATTTCCCCAGGGAGCAAGCATTTCGTTGGAAGCGGGTTTTGGCCGAATTGTCTTTCTCAGTGCTGTGTTCGTCGTGTTTCACTCACGGTACCAAAGCCACCTTGATTCCTGTTCCACCTTCCATAAGGCCGACGTGACTTCAAGGGCTTTATCCTCACACTTTGTTTCTTGGTTCTAAGTGGTGGATCCTTCCACGGCCCATACACCCAATGTGGAATCAGGGTCCCCAATGAAAAGGCTGATGTTAGCTGGAGGTGTTTTCCTGGACGCTCTGGTTTATTACCAAAAGAAGGGCGCTGAGTTCTCGAATTTCTAGATCCTTTTCATTCATGCTCCCTTATTCATGAGAGATGACGTTCGTTGATATTTCCCTGGATTGTGTGGTGTCTCAGAGACCACTATTTGGCACTCTTGTCAGGCTTCCGTGACCACTTTCCCTCATGTTTCCCTATTCACGAAGGATGATGTTAGTGCTAAGATGGTCCCTGTACGGTGCTGTTTCTGAATGACATTTTTATGGCCTTTTCATTCCATTGCCACAAGCAGTTATGATAGGATTTACCCAGGATGCAATCAATTCGTTGGAATTGGTTTTTGGACAAATTATGTTTCTCAGTGCTGTGTTCTTCGGGTTGCCCTCATGGTACCAAAGCACCTTGAGTCCTGTTCCACCTTCCTAAGACCGATGTGACTTCAAGGACTATATCCTCACACTTTTTTCTTGGTTCTAAGTCCTGGTTCCTTCCCAGGCCCCTACACGCAATGTGGAATCAGGGTCCCCAAAGAAAAGGCTGATGTTTGCTGGAGGTTTTTTCCAGGACGCTCTGGTTTATTAACAAAAAATGGGTGCTGAGTCCTTGAAATTATTGAACGTTTTCATTCATGCTCCCTTATACATGAGAGATGATGTTCCTTGATATTTCCCTGGATTTTGTGGTGTCTCAGAGACACTATGTGGCTCTCTCATCAGGGTTCCGTGACCACTTTCCCTCATGTTTCCCTATTCATGAAGTATGATGATCGTGCTAAGATGGTCCCTGTACGGTGCTGTTTCTGACTGACATGTATTTGACCTTTTCGTTGCATTGCCACCAGCATTTTAATAGGATATACCAAGGAAGCAAACATTTCGTTGGAAGCGGGCTTTAGCCAATTTTTTTTCTCAGTGCTCTGTTCGTCTGGTTTCACTCAAGGTACCAAAGCACCTTCATTCCTCTTCCACATTCCATAAGGCCGATGTGACTCCACAGGCTTTATCCTCACACTTTGTTTCTTGGTTCTAAGTGCTGGATCCTTCCTAGGCCCATACACCCAATGTGGAACCAGGGTCCCCAGTGAAAAGGCTGATGTCACCTGGAGGGCTTTTCCTGCCTACTCTGGTTTACTACCAAAAAGAAGGGCGCTGAGTCTGTGAATTTATTGAACCTTTCCATTCATGCACCCTTACTCATGAGAGTTGGTGTTCGTTGATATTTCTCTGGTTTGTGGTGTCTCAGAGACCACTATGTGGCACTCTTGTCAGGTTTCCGTGACAACTTTCCCTCATGCTTCCGTATACATGAAGGATGATGATAGTGCTAAGACAGATCCTGTACGGTGCTTTCTGATGGACAAATTTGGCCTTTTCGTTCCATTGCCACCAGCAGTTATGATAGTATTTACCCAGAAAGCAAACATTTCATTGGAAGCGTGTTTTGGCCAAGTTTTGTGTCTCATTGCCGTGTTCGTCGGGTTTCACTCACCGTACGAAAGCACCTTGATTCCTGTTCCACCTTCCATAAGGCCCATGTGACATCAAGGACTTTATCCTCACCCTTTGTTTCTTGGTTCTAAGTGCTGGATCCTTCCCAGACCCATACACACAATGTGGAATCAGGGTCCCCAGTGAAAAGGCTGATGTTAGCTGGAGGGGTTTTCCTGGACACTGGTTTATTACCAAAAAGAAGGGTGCTGAGTCCTCGAAATTCTTGAACGTTTTCATTCATGCTCCCTTACTCATGAGAGATGATGTTCATTGATATTTCCCTGAAGTGTTGTGTCTCAGAGACCAGTATGTGGCACTCTCGTCAGGCTTCCATGACCACTTTCCCTCAGGTTTCCCAATTCACGAAGGATGCTGATAGTGCTTAGACGGTCCCTGTAAGATGCTGTTTCTGACGGACATATTTTTGCCTTTTTGTTCCATGTCCACCAGCAATTATGATAGTATTTACCCAGGAAGCAAACATTTCATTGGAAGTAGCTCTTGGCCAAATTTTGTTTCTCAGTGCTGTGTTCGTCAGGTTTCACTCACTGTTCCAAAGCACCTTGGTTCCTGTTCCACCTTCCATAAGGGCGATGTGACTTCGAGGGCTTTATTTTCACACTTTGTTTCTTGGTTCAAGGGTTGTATCCTTCCCAGGCCCATAAAACAATGTTTAATCAGGGTCCCCAGTGAAAAGGCTGATGTTAGATGGAGGTGTTTTCCAGGATGCTCTAGATTATTACCAAAAAGAAAGGCACTGAGTCCTCGAAATTCTTGACCCTTTTCATTCATGTTCCTTACTAATGAGAGATGATGTTCGTTGATATTTCCCTGGATTGTAGTGTCTCAGAGACCATTATGTGCCAATCTTGTCAGGCCTCCGTGACACATTCTCTCATTTTTCCCTATTCACGAAGGATGATGATAGTGCTAAGACGGTCCCTACGGTGCTGTTTCTGACAGACATATTTTTGGCCTTTTCATTCCATTGCCACCAGTAGTTATGAAAGGATATACCCAGGAAGCAAACATTTTTTTGGAAGTGGGTTTTGGCAATTTTGTTTCTCAGTGCTGTGTTCATCGCGTTTCACTCACGGTACCAAAGCACATTGATTCCTGTTCCACCTTCCATAAGGCCGATGTGACTTCAAGGGCTTTATCCTCACACTTTGTTACTTGGTTCTAAGTGCTGGATGTTCCCAGGCCCATACACGAAATGTGGAATAAGGGTCCCCAGGAAATGGCTGATGCTAGCTGGAGGTGTTTTCCTGCACGCTCTGTTTTATTTTCAAAAAGAAGTGCGTTGTGTCTTCGAAATTCCTGAACATTTTCATTCATGCCCCCTTACTCAGGAGAGTTGATGTTCCTTGATATTTCCCTGGATTTTGATGTCTAGAGACCCCTATGTGGCACTCTCATCAGAATTCCACGAATATTTTCCCTCGTNATGCTCTAGATTATTACCAAAAAGAAAGGCACTGAGTCCTCGAAATTCTTGACCCTTTTCATTCATGTTCCTTACTAATGAGAGATGATGTTCGTTGATATTTCCCTGGATTGTAGTGTCTCAGAGACCATTATGTGCCAATCTTGTCAGGCCTCCGTGACACATTCTCTCATTTTTCCCTATTCACGAAGGATGATGATAGTGCTAAGACGGTCCCTACGGTGCTGTTTCTGACAGACATATTTTTGGCCTTTTCATTCCATTGCCACCAGTAGTTATGAAAGGATATACCCAGGAAGCAAACATTTTTTTGGAAGTGGGTTTTGGCCAAATTTTGTTTCTCAGTGCTGTGTTCATCGCGTTTCACTCACGGTACCAAAGCACATTGATTCCTGTTCCACCTTCCATAAGGCCGATGTGACTTCAAGGGCTTTATCCTCACACTTTGTTACTTGGTTCTAAGTGCTGGATGTTCCCAGGCCCATACACGAAATGTGGAATAAGGGTCCCCAGGAAATGGCTGATGCTAGCTGGAGGTGTTTTCCTGCACGCTCTGTTTTATTTTCAAAAAGAAGTGCGTTGTGTCTTCGAAATTCCTGAACATTTTCATTCATGCCCCCTTACTCAGGAGAGTTGATGTTCCTTGATATTTCCCTGGATTTTGATGTCTAGAGACCCCTATGTGGCACTCTCATCAGAATTCCACGAATATTTTCCCTCGTGTTTCCCTATTCATGAAGGATGATGATAGTGCTAAGATGGTCCCTGTACCATGCTCTTTCTGATGGACATGTTTTTTTCCTTTTCATTCCATTGCAACCAGCATTTATGATAGGATATACCCAGTAAGCAAACATTTCACTGGGAGCGGGTTTTGGCCATATATTGTTTCTCAGTACTGTGTTTGTCTAGCTTCACTCACGGTACCAAAGGACCTTGATTCCTGCTCCACCTTCCATAAGGCCGATGTGACTCCAAGTGCTTTACCTTCACACATTGATTCTTGTTTCTAAGTGCTGGATCCTTCGCAGGCCCATACACCCAATTTGGAATCAGGGTCCCCAGTGAAAAAGCTGATGTTAGCTGGAGGTGTTTTACTGCACGCTCTGGTTTAATACCAAAGAGAAAAGTGCTGAGTCCTCAAAATTCTGAAGCTTTTATTCATGCTCCCTTACTAATGAGTGATGATGTTCGTTGATATTTCCCTGGATTGTGTGGTGTCTCAGAGACCACTATGTGGCACTCTCGTCAGGCTTCCGTGAACACTTTCCCTCATGTTTCCCTATTCACGAAGGATGATGATAGTGCTAAGACGGCCACTGCACAGTGTTGTTTCTGACAGAAATGGTTTAGGCATTTTCGTTCCATTGCCACCAGCAGTTTT
>NW_023251192.1:20500-21657 GCF_002007445.2 Ailuropoda melanoleuca
GTTTCACTCACGGTACCAAAGCACCTTGATTCCTGTTCCACCTTCCATAAGGCCGATGTGACTTCAAGGGCTTTATCCTCACACTTTGTTACTTGGTTCTAAGTGCTGGATGTTCCCAGGCCCATACACGAAATGTGGAATAAGGGTCCCCAGGAAATGGCTGATGCTAGCTGGAGGTGTTTTCCTGCACGCTCTGTTTTATTTTCAAAAAGAAGTGCGTTGTGTCTTCGAAATTCCTGAACATTTTCATTCATGCCCCCTTACTCAGGAGAGTTGATGTTCCTTGATATTTCCCTGGATTTTGATGTCTAGAGACCCCTATGTGGCACTCTCATCAGAATTCCACGAATATTTTCCCTCGTGTTTCCCTATTCATGAAGGATGATGATAGTGCTAAGATGGTCCCTGTACCATGCTCTTTCTGATGGACATGTTTTTTTCCTTTTCATTCCATTGCAACCAGCATTTATGATAGGATATACCCAGTAAGCAAACATTTCACTGGGAGCGGGTTTTGGCCATATATTGTTTCTCAGTGCTGTGTTTGTCTAGCTTCACTCACGGTACCAAAGGACCTTGATTCCTGCTCCACCTTCCATAAGGCCGATGTGACTCCAAGTGCTTTACCTTCACACATTGATTCTTGTTTCTAAGTGCTGGATCCTTCGCAGGCCCATACACCCAATTTGGAATCAGGGTCCCCAGTGAAAAAGCTGATGTTAGCTGGAGGTGTTTTACTGCACGCTCTGGTTTAATACCAAAGAGAAAAGTGCTGAGTCCTCAAAATTCTGAAGCTTTTATTCATGCTCCCTTACTAATGAGTGATGATGTTCGTTGATATTTCCCTGGATTGTGATGTCTCAGAGATCACTGTGTGGCACTCTCGTCAGGCTTCTGAGACCACTTACGCTCATCTTTCCCTATTCACGAAGGATGATGATAGAACTAAGATGGTCCCTGTACGGTGCTGTTTCTGCCAGACATGTTTTTGGCCTTTTCGTTTCATTGCCACCAGCAGTTTGTTTTTTTTTTTTCTTCAAGATCAACATCCACAGTGATGTTTTATTGATGTTATCAGCTTACACTTTTTTTTATTATATTATGTTAATCACCATACAATACATCCCCAGATTCTGATGTAAAGTTTGATGCTTCAT
>NW_023251193.1:0-255 GCF_002007445.2 Ailuropoda melanoleuca
ATAAAGGACTGGTATCCAAGATTTACAAAGAACTCCTCAAACTCAATACACGAGAAACAAATAAACAAATCGTAAAATGGGCAGAAGATACGAACAGACACTTTTCCAATGAACACATACAAATGGCTAATGGACACATGAAAAAATGTTCAAAATAATTAGCCATCGGGAAATTCAAATCAAAACCACACTGAGATACCACCTTACACCAGTTAGAATGGCAAAAATAGACAAGGCAAGAAACAACAAATGTTG
>NW_023251193.1:349-1404 GCF_002007445.2 Ailuropoda melanoleuca
GTGGAGGTCCCTTAAAAAGTTAAAAATTGAGCTACTCTATGACCCAGCCATTGCACTACTGGGTGTTTACCCCAAAGACACAGAGGTAGTGAAGTGAAGGGCCATATACATCCCAATGTTCATAGCAGCATTTTCCACAATAGCTAAATTGTGGAAGGAGCCAAGATGCCCTTCAACAGATGACTGGATTGAGAAGTTGTGGTCCATATCTACAATGGAATATTACTCAGCTATAAGAAAGAATGAATTCTCAACATTTGCTGCAACATGGACGGCACTGGAGGAGATCATGCTAAGTGAAATAAGTCAAGCAGAGAAAGGCAATTATCATAAGATTTCTCTCATCTATGGAGCATAAGAACTAGGATGATCGGTAGGGGAAGAAAGGGATAAAGAAGGGGGGGTAATCAGAAGGGGGAATGAAACATAAGAGACTATGTACTATGAGAAGCAACTGAGGGCCTCAGAGGGGAGGGGGGTGAGGGATTTGGATAGACCGGTGATGGGTAGTAGGGAGGGCACGTATTGCATTGTGCACTGGGTGTTATATGCAACTGAAGAAGCATAGAACTTTACATCCGCATCCGGGATGTACTGTATGGTGACTAACATAATATAATAAAAAATCATAAAAAAGTGACATTTTGGCCTTATATCTGATCTTAGTGGAAAAATTTTGAGATTCCCAACATTATGTAATATGGTTTTCTTAAANGGAAAAATTTTGAGATTCCCAACATTATGTAATATGGTTTTCTTAAATTTTGTAGATATTCTTTTTTAAAAAAATATTTATTTATTTGGGAGAAAGATTGCAAGAGGAGAGGGCACAAGCAGGGGCAAGGGGCAGAGGCAAAGGGAGAAGCAGATCCCCCGCTGAACAGGGAGCACAACTCTGGGTTCTATCCAGGACCCTGGGATCATGACCCGAGGCAAGACAGATGCTTAAAAAACTGAACCACCCAGGCACCACCAATTTTGTAGGTATTCTTTATCAAGTTGAGAAACTCCTTTATTCCTAGTTTACTGAAAACCTGCTTCTTCTTTTTTTTTTT
>NW_023251194.1:0-1389 GCF_002007445.2 Ailuropoda melanoleuca
TACTCAATTATCTTCAAAGATATCTTCTACACAGCTGCTAGGTGTAGATATATTAAAGGTATGACATAATGCATTTTTCTAGCTGTATCTATGAATCAACATATACACTTACCCATAAAGTCCTTCCTTATACACTCTAGTTGAAAGTCATTTTTTTAAAGATTTTATTTATTTATTTGACAGAGAGAGAGAGCACACGCACAAGCGGGGGAGTGGCAGGCAAAGAGAGAAGCAGGCTCCCCGCTGAGCAGAGAGCCCGATGTGGGGCTGGATCCCAGACCCTGAGATCCTGACCTGACCCAGGGGAAACGTTTAACCAATTAAGCCACCCAGGTGCCCCTAGATGAAAGTATTTTCTTAATTCTTTTAACAATATTACACATTCTCTGGCGAGAAGGAGAAATCCCTCCCAGCAAAGAAAAGACAATGAATCTGTGGCCTCTGCCACAGAACTAATGGATATGGATATAACCACATTATCAGAAATGGAATTCAGAGTAACAATGGTCAAGATGATGTGTAAACCTGAAAAAAGTATTAACGAAAATGTTAATGAGAATATAGAATCTCTAAGGGCGGAAATGAGAGCGAATCTGGCAGAAATTAAAAATTCTATGAGCCAAATGCAGTCAAAACTAGAGGCTCTAACAGCCAGGGTGAATGAGGCAGAAGAACGTATCAGCGAATTGGAGGATGGGTTAGTAGAAGACAAAGCTAAAATAGAATCTGGACTCAAAAAAATCCACACGCAAGAATGTAGGTTACGGGAGATTACTGGCTCAATGAAACGTTCCAATGTCAGAATCATCGGCATTCCTGGGGGGGTGGAGAAAAAGAGAGGTCTAGAAGAGATATTTGAACAAACTGTAGCTGAAAACTTCCCTAATCTAGCAAGGGAAACAAACACTCGTGTCCAAGAGGCAGAGAGGACCCCTCCCAAGCTCAACCACAACAAACCTACGCCACATCATGTCATAGTGCAATTCGCAAATATTAGATCCAATGATACAGTACTGAAGGCGGCCAGGGCAAAGAAATTTCTCACGTACCAAGGCAAAGGTATCTGAATTACGTCAGACCTGTCTACACAGATCTGGAATGAGAGAAAGGGTTGGGGGGGGCATTTTTAAAGCTCTTTCAGAGAAAAACATGCAGCCAAGGATCCTTTATCCAGCAAGGCTGTCATTCAGAATTGATGGAGAAATAAAGACCTTCCAGAATCGCCAGTCATTGACCAATTTCGTAACCACAAAACCAGCCCTACAGGAGATATTAAGGGGGGTTCTATAAAAGTAAAAAGGCCCCAAGAGTGATACAGAGCAGAAAGTCACAATCTATAGAAACAAAGACTTTACTGGCAACATGGCATCATTAAAATCATATCTCTCA
>NW_023251194.1:1578-2087 GCF_002007445.2 Ailuropoda melanoleuca
GCATATGGACCTCAAAAGAAAGCTGGGATAGCAATTCTCATATCAGACAGACTGGATTTTAAACTAAAGACTATAGTTAGAGACACAGAAGGGCACTATATTATTCTTAAAGGATGTATCCAACAAGTGGATATGACAATTATAAATATATATGCCCCCAACAGGGGAGCAGCAAGATACACAAGCCAACTCTTAACCAAAATAAAGAGACATATAGATAAGAACACAGTAATAGTAGGGGACCTCAACACCCCACTATCAGAAATAGACAGAACACCCTGGCAAAAACTAAGCAAAGAATCAAAGGCTTTGAATGCCATACTCGACGAGTTGGACCTCATAGATATATATAGAACACTACACCCCAGAACCAAAGAATACTCATTCTATTCAAATGCCCATGGAACATTCTCAAGAATAGATCANGAAGAATAGACTATGTTCTGGGACACAAAACAGGTCTCAACAGATACCAAAAGACTGAAATTATTCCCTGCATATTCTCAGAC
>NW_023251195.1:0-1808 GCF_002007445.2 Ailuropoda melanoleuca
GCAGCAACAACATAGAAAGGAGTCAGGTCTCTGGATTCCTTTGTGGAGCCGAGCTTCCCCACTAGCCCTGGACTGCTCACCTCTGAACTGTGACATGCAAACAAAATAAACTTCTCTTTCCCTCCTTTCTTCGGGTCTTTTTGTCACCAAAGCTTAGCCTGTACTAAAGCTAATACAGCTTCTCATTAACTGGGACACTGGGAGATGGTAGTGGCTTTGCTAGTTCCTGGAACTGGGTTGTGGGGTGTATGTGTGTGTGTGGATGTGTAGGAGGGACCAGTGGGACATAAGTGGAGAAAAGAGAGGGTCAGAAAATACCATTTACCCCACCTTACCTAATATTCTGGATGGTGGACACTTCACTGTTGAGAGAGGAAAGTTTCCTTTTTAAAATCCAAAGGATCAGGAGAAAAATAACTAAATTCACCTGCAGGAATGACGCAGATCATGTAGAACGGAAGTTAAAATAATGCCCTGTGTCCGCACACAATTCCCACCTCCTTGCGTGTGGGATTGAACTGGTAGCAGGTGGAAAAATCAACTCATAGAACTGAGAAAATGTATGCCCCTTATGCTGTCTTGGACCCAGCGTGCCTGGTGCTTCTTCTGTGGTTGGGAACAATGGAGCCACATACTCACTCACACAGATAATGGCACAGACGGGGGCAAGGAAACTCCAGATGAATCCCTGGTCCAGGTTGAGCCAGCAGCTGGGAAAAATGGGAAAAGGGGCACAAAGAGAGATCAGAGAAAGCATATGAAATGACACCTTTTCCTAACACTTTTCCAACATCTGAAAATGTCAGCAGATGACAACGAAGGCTTTGATTGTTCACTACCATGTGTTAATGCTACACTAAATATTGTACGAGCATTGTCCTGCTAAGGTTTTAGACCAGCATTGTGAGGATGGGACCATGGGGATGACTGTTATCCCCATTTTGCTAATGGGGTCACTGAGACTTGAGGACTCGAGGTTCCAAATTATGGGAAGGATGAAGCTGGGACTTAACCACAAAATGCCCTCTTTCCAGAATCTTACACACTCTTACTGTCATCCTTCTCTTCCTCACCAGGAAAGAGGTTAGAGCTGTTCCAGCCAATGGGAAAGGAGAGTGGGTTTGATGTGGATGTCCCAATCATCCTCATTAACACTGCCCTTAAAATTGTCCACAACATAGGGTGAGAGTGGAGCTCACCGATCACGTGTTCCATAAAGGTGAGGCCTGGATGCCGCAGAAATGGCCACAATTATAGCCGGGGCTCCATAGCCCACGGGGAACATGAGCTTCTTCATGACCCTGCTCGCGCTGGAGTAGTTGACCACCGTCAGGTTCCGTGCAGTGAGGAAGAGGTTCAGACCCTCCAGCAGCATCCAGGTGAAGGAGGCCAGGTAGAGGTAGTGCAAGGCACCCGCGATGATGGCACACAGCACCTGGGGGAGGACAAAGGTGCCCCAGGAGGGACTGTCGGGGAGGACGGTGGCCCCAGGACCTGTCCCATACTTTGCCATTGGAGAGAACTCTCATGCGTATGGTCCAGTTGTCCGGAGAGGGTTTGTCTTCTAGTTCATTGGTCAATGTGAAATAGGCTACTTACCCCTCTAGCCTCCCCGGGAACNTGGGAACCAAGGACATTTTATTAAGGTATCAATGCAGCACCATGAACTGAGCACCCTGGGACAGGGCAGGGGCTCCTCTCTGACAGCATCAGTACCTTGATCTCGGTCCGGTCGAAGGCCGTGAGGAAGAGCAGGTGGGCCAGGAAGAGGCAGATTGAGAGCTGCAGGTGGATGGAGGTGCTGGTGT
>NW_023251196.1:0-705 GCF_002007445.2 Ailuropoda melanoleuca
CCAAAAATTGCTAGAACTCATACAGGAATTCAGCAAAGTGGCAGGATATAAAATCAATGCACAGAAATCAGCATTTCTATACACCAACAATGAGACAGAAGAAAGAGAAATCGAGGAATTGATCCCATTTACAATTGCACAAAAACCATAAGATACCTAGGAATAAACCTAACCAAAGAGGCAAAGGAGCTATACTCTGAAAACTATAGAACAATTATGAAAGAAATTGAGGAAGACACAAAGAAATGCAAAAACGTCCCATGGTCATGGATTAGAAGAAAAAATACTTTTAAAATGTCTATGCTACCCAGAGCAATCTACACATTTGATGCAATCCCTATCCAAATACCATCAACATTTTTCACAGAGGTGGAACAAATAATCCTAAAATTTGTATGGAACAAGAAAAGACCCCGAATAGCCAAGGAATTGTTGAAAAAGAAAACCAAAGCTGGTGGCATCACAATTTTGGACTTCAAGCTCTATTACAAAGTTGTAATCAAGACAGCATGGTACTGGCTCAACAACAGACACATAGATCAATGGAACAAAATAGAGAATCCAGAAATGGACCCTCAACTCTATGGCCAACTAATCTCTGACAAAGCAGGAGAGAATATCCAATGGAAAAAAGGACAGTCTCTTCAATAAATGGTGCTGGGAAAATTGGACAGTCACATGCAGAAGAATGAAACTGGACCATTT
>NW_023251197.1:0-232 GCF_002007445.2 Ailuropoda melanoleuca
GCTGGAACAGCAACAGAGGGACAGGCCTAATCCACTCACGAGGAAGCAGTTGACCAAAATTAGAGCAGAATAAATGAATTAGAATCCAGAAGTACAGTAGAGCAAATCAACAGGACTAGAAGCTGGTTCTTTGAGAGAATCAATCAAATTGATAGACCACTGGCAAGACTTATCCAAAAGAAAAGAGAAAGGACCGAAATTAATAAAATTATTAATGAAAAAGGATAGGTCA
>NW_023251197.1:474-629 GCF_002007445.2 Ailuropoda melanoleuca
TTCCCTGGGGAATTCTACCAAACATTTAAAGAAGAAATAATACCTATGCTCCTAAAGTTATTTCAAAAAATAGAAACAGAAAGAAAGCTACCAAACTCTTTCTATGAGGCTAATATTACCTTGATCCCCAAACCAGGCAAAGACCCCCTCAAAAA
>NW_023251197.1:679-968 GCF_002007445.2 Ailuropoda melanoleuca
GCCAAAATCCTCAACAAGATCCTTGCTAATAGATCCAACAGTACATTAAAAGGATTATCCATCATGACCAAGTGGTATTCATACCTGGGATGCAAGCCTGGTTCAACATTCGCAAATCAATCAGTGTGATACATCATGTCAACAAGAAAAGAATCAGAAACCATATGATCTTCTCAATTGATGCAGAAAAAACATTTGACAAAATACAGCACCCTTTCCTGATTAAAACCCTTCAGAGTGTAGGAATAGAGGGTACATTTCTCAATCTCATAAAAGCCATCTATGAAAA
>NW_023251197.1:1014-1255 GCF_002007445.2 Ailuropoda melanoleuca
GGAAAAGCTGAGAGCCTTTCCCTTAAGATCAGGAACACGACAAGGATGCCCACTCTCGCCACTATTATTCAACATAATACTAGAAGTCCTTGCAACTGCAATCAGACGACAAAAAGCGATCAAAGGTATCCAAATAGGCAAAGAGGAAGTCAAAATTTCTCTCTTCGCAAATGACATGATACTCTATATGGAAAACCCAAAAGAATCCACTCCCAAACTAATAGAAGTTATAGAACAATTC
>NW_023251198.1:0-1261 GCF_002007445.2 Ailuropoda melanoleuca
CCAAGCAGGGGAGTGGGAGTGGAAGAAGCAGGCTCCCAGCAGAGAAGTCCGATGAGGGACTCCTTTCGGTACACTGTGATCATGCCCTAATCCGAAGACAGGCACTTAATGACTACGCCACTCAGGTGCCCTGGGTTGTGGGTTTCTTGATTTTTCAGCCTGCCTTCTGGGGGAGGGGCCTGCCATGCCAGTACTCAGGAAACCCTGTTTGGGTAGAGTCTCCGTGTCCCCTGCAAGGGGGGATAGGGATGGGCACCCTGTGAGCTGGTATTTCCAGGCTTTTTTTCTCTGGCATCTTTCCCTGGTGGTCTGCTCTGCTTCTTCTGAGAGTCAGAGCAGCAGTGGCTGAATCTCAGCCTCTGCCACAGAACAGAGGGATTGCGGCCCATTCTCCACTGATGTCTGGCCACTTTAACTCTGTTTCTGTTGGTGTTGCTCAACCCTGCAGCAACCCTGGCTGTGCGCCCCACACCCGGCGTCCCAGCCCTGACTTCCAGGGCCGGCGCGTCTCTGTCCTTTGTGTTTCTAACCCCACAAGCCGCCAGCCACCAGCCGTCCTGCGTGCACTCCCGGAGTTCCCGGTCTCAGTCTGGATCCAGCGAGCACACCGGAGTTTCGGAGCTCCGTGAGAAGTCTGGTAGCGCACGCCCCTGGCTCACGGTCTCAGTCTGCTGTCTCGAGGGTGCGGGTCACAGGCAGTTTGCACTTGTTTTATAGGGACCTTTGGGATGTCGGCTTCGTGATTTTTCAGCCTGCCTTCTGGGCAAGGGGCCTGCCACGCTGATATTCAGGAAACCCTGTTTGGATTGAGCTGCCCCATCCCCTGCGAGGGGGAATGGGATGGGCACAATGTGAGCTGGTATTGGTATTTCTGGGCTTTTGTTCTCTGGTGGCTTTCCCTGGCAGTTTTCTGTGCCTGTTCTGAGAGTCAGAGCAGCAGTGGCCGTATCCTAGCCTCTGTCTCAGAGCTGAGAGATTGTAGTTCACTCTCCACTGATGTTCTGGCCACTTTAACTCTGTTTCAATTGGTACTGCTAAAAACTCTGCAGCAACCCGGGATGTGCTCCCCAAAGCCTGTGTGCCAGCCCTCACTTCCAGGGCCAGGAAATCTCTGTCCTTTGTGCTTCTAACACTGCCCGTTGCCCCCGGTTCCCACGTGCACTCCCGAGCTCCCTGTTTCAGTATGGTTCGCCTGTGCTCTGGAGCGCCAGTTTTCAGTCTGGTTGTGCTTGCACTCCTGAGCTCTCGGTTTCACTCTAGT
>NW_023251199.1:0-328 GCF_002007445.2 Ailuropoda melanoleuca
GCCATTGCACTACTGGGTGTTTACCCCAAAGATACAGACGTAGTGAAGAGAAGGGCCATATGCACCCTAATATTCATAGCAGCAATGTCCACTATAGCTAAATCGTGGAAGGAGCCGAGATGCCCTTCAACAGATGACTGGATTAAGAAGCTGTGGTCCATATATAAAGTGGAATATTACTCAGCCATCAGAAAGAATGATTACCCAACATTTGCATCAACATGGATGGAACTGGAGGAGATTATGGTAAGTGAAATAAGTCAAGCAGAGAAAGACAATTATCATATGGTTTCACTTATTTGTGGAACATAAGGAATAGCAGGGAGAT
>NW_023251199.1:435-2126 GCF_002007445.2 Ailuropoda melanoleuca
GGGGGTGGGGGAATGGGATAGACTGGTGATGGGTAGTAAGGAGGGCACGTATTGCATGGTGCACTGGGTGTTATACGCAACTAATGAAGCATCGAACTTTACATCGGAATCCGGGGATGTACTGTATGGTGATTAACATAATATAATAAAAAAAAAATCATTAAGAAAAATAAAACTGAGAAAACAAAACAAAACAAATCTCCCAAAAAATAAGAGTTCAGGGTTGGGTAGGCCAGGCAATTCTACCAAGCATTTATTTTTATTTTTTAAAATTATGTTATGTTAGTCACAATACATTACATCATTAGTTTTTGATGTAGTGTTCCATGAATCATTGTTTGCATATAACACCCAGTGCTCCATGCTATACATGCCCTTCTTAATATCCATCACCGGGCTGACTCATAACCTCACCTACCTCAGTTCTAAACCCTCATTTTGTTTGCCAGAGTCCATAGTCTTTCATGGTTCATCTCCCTCTCTGATACCCCTCCCCCACCTTCATTTTTCCCTTTTTTCTCCTAAAGTCCTCCATGCTATTCCTTATGTTCCACAAGTAAGTGAAACCATATGATAATTTTGTTTCCCTGCTTGACCTATTTCACTCAGCATAATCTGCTCCAGTTCCATTCATACTGATGCAAATGGTGGGTATTCATCCTTTCTGATGGCTGAGTAATATCCCATTGCATATATGGACCACATCTTCTTTATCCATTCATCTGTCGAAGGGCATCTCGGCTCTTTCCAGTGTTTGGCTATTGTGGACATTTCTGCTATGAACATTGAACTACAAAACATTTAAAGAAGAATTAATGCCTATTCTTTTGAAACTCTTCCAAAAAACAGAAATGGAAGGAAAACTTCCAAACTCATTTTATGAGGCCAGTGTCACCTTGATACCAAAATCAGATTAAAAACCACACTTAAAAGGAGAATTACATACCAATATCCCTGGTGAACATGGATGATAAAATTCTCAACAAGATACTAGAAATTCAGATACATCAGTACATTACAACAATTATTCACCATGACAAAGTGGGATTTATTCCTAAGTTGCAAGTGTGTTTGAAAATTCCCAAATTAATCAAAGTGATACACCACATTAATAAAAGAAAAGTTAAGAACCTTTTGATCCCCTCAACTGTTGCAGAAAAAGTATTTGACAAAATATTTCATCCTTTCTCTGTAAAGCCCACAAGACAGTAGGAATAGAAGGAACATATCTCAACATCAAAAAACCATATAGGATAGACCCACAGCTAATATCATCCTCAATGGGGAAAAACTGAGATCTTCTTCCCTAAGGTCAGGAACATGACAGGGATGTCCCCTGTCATCACTGTTGCTCAACATAGTACTAGAAGGCCTAGCCTCAGCAATCAGACAATGAAAAGAAATAAAATGCATTCAGGTCAGCAAGGAATAAGTCAAAATATCACTCTTCACAGACAATATGATATTCTATGTATGAGACCCAAAAGAACTTATCAAACTCAACACCCAAAGAACAAAAAATCCAGTCAAGAAATGGGCAAAAGACATGAACAAACACTTCTCCAAAGAAGACTTACAAATGGCCAACAGACACATGAAAAAATGCTCCAAATCATTTTCCATCAGGGAAATACACATCAAAACCACAATGAGATGACATGTTACACCAGTCAGAATGGCTAAAATTTACA
>NW_023251200.1:0-625 GCF_002007445.2 Ailuropoda melanoleuca
CCACTGGCTGGAGTCAGGCAAGTCCCACTGGTGCTTCTTACAAGCTGCACGCCCTTTGGCAAAATGACCTAAATGCTCAGAGTGCTGGTTTCCCCAGCATCTAAATGGGTGTAATCACGGACGCCTCCTTAGCAGAGGTGGACTGGTTGGAACTGGTGCCCTAGCCGTNCGCCCTAGCCGTTATGCTTACCGCCTCTCAATCTGTTACCTGCGGGCTGTTATTCCACCATGATGGCCACAGGCTCCAAAGCCCGACAGGTCTAGAGTGAAATCCTGGCTCAGCTAGAAGCGACGATTTGGGTAGAAAGCCTAGCCCGGTGCCTGGCACGGACTGGGCCGTCTAAACAGGTCATTATTGTAAAGGGCTGTGCGACCAACGGCAGGCGATCAGCTGCCAGCCCAGTATCTCCTAAGCCCGTTCTGTTGGAGCACGAGTGTGACAAAGACAGAATGAAATCCACTTGAGAGGGGCAGGGGTTTAGGAAAGCAAAGAACCACCCAAACGTCAGTTCACTCAAACTCCACCTCGTCTGCTAAGGGCTGGATGTGGGCAGTGAGAGGGGCTGATAAAGTTGTGTCTGAGGGTAAAAGCCCGCTCAGTAATTTGATTTTGTCATTACGGCAG
>NW_023251201.1:0-644 GCF_002007445.2 Ailuropoda melanoleuca
CCTGGTGCTCAGGCCTGCTGGGCAACCCTGTCCCACCCGCACGGGCTCTGTCCCCAGGGCTGGAGGTTGTCAGGGTACCCACCCTCCCATGCTGGCAGCGGCTGGCAGGGGCAAGCCCTCAGGCAGAGAGGATGGGGGCAGGCACTCCCCCAGTGGCAGGNTGGCAGGTGCACTCTGGCAGGCTGAGGGATACTCGTGGGACAGCAGTGCGTTGCCAGCCCAGGTTTCCCAAATCCGAGGCTGAGACCCTCTCCAGCATTTGCCACGCCACCCTCCTGTCGCAGAGCGACAGCCCCATTGTCTGTCTCTGGGCTGCTTGGCTCTGCTTGTGCTCCATCTTCTGTCCTGCCTCGGAGGACGTGCTGCCGTGTATGTGATAAGGTTCTCAAGAAGGAACAAAGAGGGTTGGGGTACCCACAGAGTCGCTCAGCCGGTGAGTGACCCAGCGTCCACCCAGCTCTGCTCCCCGGTGGTGCAGCCCAGAGTCGTGCCCGGGAGCTCTGTAAGTAGGAACCTGCAGCACTGTGAGTGCCATCACCCCTCGCCACGCCGGGCTCTCCACACCTGACCCCATCTCCTGCCCGCCCCGCGTATCCTGTGCAGAGAACAAGGATGAAGACCCGGTCAGGATGGCACGGTAGGAC
>NW_023251202.1:0-168 GCF_002007445.2 Ailuropoda melanoleuca
GGCTCAGCGAGGCCCAGCGAGGTTCACCAAGGCTCCCGGCAGTGGCCATGAACCCATCCGGGACACCATTGTCCCCAGCGCGCACCTCTGCAGCACACCTCAGGGGACACGCTGGTCTCCTCTGGTCCGGTCTGGTCGTGGGCCCAGAGCCCCAGCCACGCCCAGCCA
>NW_023251202.1:399-1513 GCF_002007445.2 Ailuropoda melanoleuca
CGCCAACGCGGCCCCGTGCCTGGCCTGCCCCGGCCTCCATCTCTGGACAGCTCCCAACGGCTCCCACTGGAGGGGCAGGCCAGGGAAGGGCAAGCCTCACCTGTGCCCTCGCTCTCGAGGACCCGCGCCTTTCCCCGCCCAGCGGTACCAGGCCCACGCACAACACTGCTGCTNACAGGCCAGGGAAGGGCAAGCCTCACGTGTGCCCTCGCTCTCGAGGACCCGCGCCTTTCCCCGCCCAGCGGTACCAGGCCCACGCACAACACTGCTGCTCTTCTTGCCGGTCAATCGGCCNGGCCTGCCCCGGCCTCCATCTCTGGACAGCTCCCAACGGCTCCCACGGGAGGGAGAGGCCAGGGAGGGGCAAGCCGCACGTGTGCCCTCGCTCTCGAGGACCCGCGCCTTTCCCCGCCCAGCGGTACCAGGCCCACGCACAACACTGCTGCTCTTCTTGCCCATCAATCGGCCAGGATCCTACGGTGGACACCTCACGGTCACATCGAGTGCACCCTGACAACCCGCCTCTCATACCTGGGGGCAGGCACATTACAAGCCAGAAGCACCCGCGCGCACGCACACCCACGCACGCACACACTCAGACACACACACACACGCTCAGACACACACACACGCTACAAACAAGTGCAAAAACACACTTCTACTCACAGGTACACACGCTCACGCTAATTCATGTGAACACAGGCATGCACGCACACGGTCGCAGGGGCACCGTCCCTCAGCAAACAAAAATGGTAGATTCTTCTACCACAGTTGGATGTCCCCCTCCTCCAAACCTCAGGAGGTTGCCCACACACCCCACAGCAAGCGCCTGCAGAGCTGGACCATAGATGCCCCATTCTACCCCAGGCCCTGGGCCCCAGGGCGTAACGGTGCTGCGCCTTTCACGCACTCGAAGCCCTCTCCCTGCTCTAGTGTGGCACACGGGACTCGCCCAACCTCAACCCCTGGGGAACATCTTGGNATGTGAACACAGGCATGCACGCAAACGGTCGCAGGGGCACCGTCCCTCAGCAAACAAAAAAGGTAGATTCTTCTACCACAGTTGGATGTCCCCCTCCTCCAAACCTCAGGAGGTTGCCCACACACCCCACAG
>NW_023251203.1:0-19159 GCF_002007445.2 Ailuropoda melanoleuca
GGGTTGGGGAATGGGATAGACTGGTGATGGGTAGTAAGGAGGGCACGGTATTGCATGGTGTACTGGGTGTTACACGCAACTGATGAATCATCGAACTTTGCATCAGAAACCAGGGATGTACTATATGCTGACTAACATAATATAATAAAAAAACTCCAAGAATCCCTAACTGGGACTCAATATTAAAAAAAAAAGAATAGAAACAGAAGAATAACTACCAAACTCATTCTATGAGGCCAGTATTTGCTTGATCCCCAAACCAGGCAAAGAGCACAGCAAAAGGAATATTACAGATATCCGTGATGAATATGGATGCCAAAATTCTCAACAAGATTCTAGCTAATAGGATCCAACTGTACATTAAAAGGATTATCCATCGTGATCAAGTGGGTTTCATCCCTGGGATGCAAGGGTGGTTCAACATTCACAAATCAATCAGTTTGATAGATCTCCTTCTATTCTGAATGAAATATTCTTGGCTGCATTTTCTTCTTATTTAGTACCCTGATATATCTTGCCAGCCCTTTCTGTTTGCCAGGTTTCTGTGGACAGGTCAGATGTTATTCTGATGTTCCTCCCTCCATATATAAGGAATCTCCTCTCCCTAGCTTCCTTGGCTGTAAGATTTTCACACTTCACTATTATATGTCACGGTCCATTTTTATTGATTTTTGGAGATGTCCTCCCTCCCTTTGGACGTATATGCTTGTTTCCTTCCCCAGATTCGGAAAGTTATCACCCATGATTTGCTGAAATATACCTTCTAGTCCTCTCTCTCTCTCCACCCCCTCTTGGATCCCAGTGATCCTGATATTGGTTCTTTTCAATGTATAATTAAATTCTTGAAGCCTCTCTTCATGGGCTATTAGTTGTCTTTCTCTCTTTTTCTCAGGTTCCTTCCTTTCCATCAGCCTGTCTCTAGATCACTTACTCTCTTCTGCCTCATTGACCCTAGCTGTTAGAGCATCCAATTTAGGCTGCATCTCATACATAGCATTTTTAAGTTCGGCCTGATTAGATCTTATCTCTGCCCTTAGAGATTCTTTGTTGTCATCTGTGCTTTTTTCAAGCCTAGCTATTAACTTTGTATTTCCTATCCTGAATCCCATGTCTGACATCTTACTAATATCTATTAGCTCTGTGGCAAAGGATATTGCCTCTGGCTCTTTCTTCTGTTGTGCATTCCCCCTTCTAGTCATTTTTTCCCACAGAAGTATGGGTGACCAAGTGAGCAGAGTCCAAAATATCAACCACAACCCAGGCAAAATACACCCTAGACAAATCCGAAGTAGTCGGATACCACAGCAGAAAAGCAAACCAAACCAAACCAAACAAAAAGACGTTGGGGGTGTGGAGAGAGACTATAATCTTGCAGGGTGGACAAAGTCGGGTGATCCACTTGTTCCTGATTGAATTTTTGTCTACGTGTTAGAAGACACTACATCCCAAAATGGCAAAGAATGCAAAACATATATATATATATATATAATTGAATAAAGTAGTAAAAGGACTAAAATGAAGCATATATCTATAAAATGTAGATGTAAAAAATAAGTTAAAAAGTGACTTAAAAACATAATTTGACTGGGTGTTATACACAAACAATGAATCATGGAACACTACATCAAAAACTAATGATGTACTGTATGGTGACTAACAAAACATAAAAAATTAAAAAAAATAAAAATAAATTAAAAAAATAAAAACATAATTTGGTAAATAAGAATGTCATTGAAACTGGGATGCCTGGGTGGCTCAATAGATTAAGTATTTGCCTTTGGCTCAGGTCATGATCCCATGGTCCTTGGATTGAGCCCTGCATTGGGCTCCTCACTCAGTAGGGAGCCTGCTTCTCCCTCTGCCTACCTCTCCCTCTGTTTGTGCTCTCTCTCTCTGACCAATAAATTTTTTAAATCTTTAAAAAAAAAGAATCTGGGTGAAATGGGGAAAAGTTTAAAAAAGAGAGAAAGAAATGGAAAATATTGGATTGAAAGATAAATGAATCATGAGAAAACACCTGGAGCTGAATATACTATTTTCCCCTGGTGCTGGAGTTTTACAGTCTTGTGGGATCCATATATTATTGTCCACCTGTTTTTCCAGGCTGTCTTCTTGGGGAGGGGCCTGCTGTGCTGCTTCTCAGGTGTCTTTGGGCGCAGTTGCCCCACCCCTTGCCAGGGGGCTGGGTTTAGTGTAAGCTGGTCTTCTGTGTCGATTTTGTTCCCTGAAGGCTTTCCACACCTCTTTATAGGATCCGAATAAAAATGGCATGACCGGATCTCTGGCCCAGAGCAGAATGGTCATGGTCCCATCTCTTCAGTAAATGCTCTAGGACAAACATTTTTCACTTTTGCGTGTGCCAAACTCTGCAGAGTCTTGCAGTATGTGCCCAGCGTACTCCTCCTGGAAGCATCACTGCCCCTTGTGTGCCCTGGGACCACAAGCAGCTGTGGGCTCCTGCACGTACCATACCATGTTCCACTGCTCCTGGGCCATGGATGGGTGCCGCCTTACTGTCCTCTCTGGGGTGACCATCGCACTACAAGCTGTTGCCCAGTTGTGGGGTCAGCCGTTTCATCCCTCTCAGGGGATGGCAAACAGACCACACATTCCAGTCCTTTTGAGGCGCTCAGGTATAGAGCGGTCTCCCTACCAACCCAGATCTCGGTTTATGGTGACCGGAGCTGAGAGGTCCCTCCTGGGCTCTCTGACCATAACCAGCTTCCCTGCTCCACTGCTTGGGCACTCTATCAGTTCAGACATCCCAGTTCATTCTGTGGCTTCTGGGATCTCGAGACTAAAATGACCCACCTAGAGTTCTGCCCTTTAATCCCCTGGGCCCATCACTGGAGCAGATTTCTAAGGATTCCAATTTTGGACTTCAGTGTTACATCACTTTCCAGTAGCAGGCTTATGGAGGCTCCATCCCCACTTCATTTTTTCCCCCAATATCTCCCTGCAGATTCACAGCTCCACACCTCCTACCTTGCAAAAAGTAGTTAACTTTTCTACTTGCAGAGTTCCACATATATTTTCTTACATCTCAGGCTGAATTTGTGGGTGTTCAGAATGGTTTGATAGTTAACCGGCTAAATTCAAGGGACCAGATGAAATGAGGTCCCTCTACTCTTTCACCAACTTGTCTTTTTCTCTTATTTTTAGTTTTATTCCTACTTTCTTTTTTTCACTTTTTCCGCTCTTAGTTTCCAATACTGATTTTTTTCTATCCATTGCTCTTTTTCTTCTTTTTTCCATTTGTTTTTCTTTTTTCCAATTGGGGTGAAACTCATATAAATAAAATCAACCACATGAAAGTGAATACTCAGTGACACAGCACATTCACAACCACGTGCAGCCACCACATCTGTCTCCTGCCAAATCACACCCCAAACCCTTACACAGTTACCTTCCATTTCCCCTATCCCCACTGCTTGACCACCACAAATCTGCTCTCTCTATCTCTCTGGATTTACCCCTTGTGCACATTTCATGGCAATGGGATCCTACATTATGTGGCCTCCTGTGTCTGCCCTTCAACACTGTCCTCCCTTTGCACGTCAGGGAGCCTGTCCCCAATCAAGGCTCAACACTGCCCCTCAGGGGTTTGGACAATGTCTTCCGTAGCTCTTGCTACTCTGATAAAAGACTGTGGGGCATGCATGAGCTCCATCCCAGGAAGGACCCCTGTCCAGTTGAGCCCACCTTCAGGATTCATTCTCCCAGGCAAGCATCACCTGCTTCTATCATGGTTCAGAATCCTACCTGCTCCTTCTAGCTGCTACCTCCCCAGTCCTCCATTCTGATTCATAAGGACATTGTATCTGGGTTTTAGCCGAGGTCATTATCTGCTTCAAGGAATGCATACGGAGATGAAAATGATAAAAATAATATTATGGGGAAAAAAAGAAAATGAGCGGCAGGCATAATTCTACATGTGTATATAGAAGACCGGAGCAACTCCCTCACCAACTAGTTCCCGCTACCTAGGGGAATGCAGGTGAGGGTTTGGGTTGGCAGCCCATGTGTGAGCACCAAGTTTGGAAAGAAGCACAAACCTTCATTCCATAACATTTTGCCAAACTAAATTAAACACCTCACCACCAAGAAGGCCGTGCAGCTTTCTCTATACCTCTGTATAGGGAAACTCTCCCAGAAAATGTCTAGACCTTTGAGTCAACAAGAGGGAAGAGCAGGCATGGTTTAGTCAAGTGTCTTACTCAGGGAAGGAGTACATGAGGTGAGTGCTCTGGACCTGGCCCAAGTCAGCCCCCAGTGAAGACAGACTGCCATGGCCACAGAGAGGAAGGGGGAGGTTGCCGAGTTCCTCCATAGGAGTCTCCAGGGGAAGTGCCAGAAATTGGCCAACTTCAACCTGATCATGAGAAACTTTCCCAAAGAAAATAGCCCAGCTTGTCAAGGACTGGAGGTGTTTTGATAAGGGAGCAACTTTATCTGAATCCCCCAGCTTCTGCCCTTGGCCTAGATCCCAGCACTCAAGAGCTGTATCTCCCACCCAAGGCTCCGTGGGCCACCTTGCTTGATCCCCTCTCTCCCCTTATCTCCTACTACCAGGGTCTTGTTCCTCACAGTCAGTGTGTTCACTTCTGTTGACCACACCCTGTAGGAAGTGCTTAGTTTATATATTTTTTATTCTTGTTGCAACTGCAAAATAGGAGCAGTTGGTATTTTTACAATAAGTAGTAGGAGGACTGTACAGAAACTGGGACACACAGCTGCTCCTCTAGCCAAACACAGCCTGAAGAACTGTTTTATGCCCCACCTGGGACTTACATAGAACTAAACTGATTCCCTCAAGGCCACCAGGAGCTTCCCGGGAAGGCTACAGCTGGACTTGGGCCAGGTGAGTGTTTTCTACTTTAAGGGCACTCGTGTATGTCTTTACTTTCTACACACACCCTGTCCCTATTCTTGAGTGACAGGGAGACCCCATGGGCCTTCACCAAACGAAGGCAAGCATCGAGGAGGATGAGAGCATCTGCCAACATGCTTCCTTGTACTTTATGGAAACACCACACCTGCAAGGCTCTGCTGGGTGAAATCACCCAGAACGTGGCAGATGAATCTCAGAACATGTGTCCTTGAAACTGAATTCACCATAAATAGTAAAGCTTAGGTGTGTCTTAGCTTCAGGCCACCACAGCGAAGGAGCCCTAGGGCTCATTGCCCTCCCCTTCCAACTGCACAGGTTTCCTTGGGAGCAACAGGGTCAAGAGGGCTTGAAGGGCGGGACAGATGGAGTCCTGACCTTGGATTCACTAAGTCAGAGGTGTGTTTTCTCCCCCAGCGCTCTCTGTGCTCATGATAGAACAGAGCCAGGATCAGGCAGTACTCTTACACCAGTACGTGATGAGATGGAGTCCACTCGCTGGAGGATGTGTCTGAGTCATTCTGTGGACAGATGAGGATAAGAGAAATGATATCCAAGAGTAGATGGACACAGCACCAGGTGGAGACAGCTGCTGTCTCTCCAGCTCCAGGACGAATAACTTGTGTGGGAGTGAGAGGGGCCAAGATAGTGAAGAGCGACCTTTCCCTCCCCTGGCCATGTTTTCTCCACTGCCGTTAGCCTTCTGGTGGTGTCTTACCTCCCACCAAACAGAAAAACAGAGCATACGAAAGAGGGACAGACAGAGAAAGAGACAGAAATTAACTCAGCCTCTGATGTCTGTGCCCAGCAGGGATGACAAATGCACATGATCCAGTCAACTTTCCACCCAACTGCTCCCTTGTCTTCATTATCCTGCAGCTCCTGTCCTGCAGCGTCCCTGCAAAAGGTAGGAGAGCTCCCCCCACCCCATGCTAGGAGGATGCCCCCCATATGGAGAGGAATGCCAGAGGGGAATGCCAGAGGAGGCTGAGCTGGCACCTTCCAACGCCAGCCATCAGCCAAGGATCCAAGCCGTCCTTTCCAGGAGAACGTGGGTCTGGGCGAGAGGGCCCCTTGTCTCCTCACACCCAGCCTAACCATGGCTTTCCGATCTGCTCTCCTAAGGGAAAGCTGATTTCTCCGTCTGTGGGCCTGGCAAAGCCGTTCTGGCTGTGCTGGGGGAGAATGTGGAGCTACCATGTCATCTGTCCCTCAATATCAGTGCCAAGGACATGGAGCTTCGGTGGTACAGGGACCAGCCATCTCAAGTCGTGCACCTGCACAAGAATGGCACAGACGTGAAGGAAGAACAGATGAGGGAGTACCAGGGAAGGACCACCTTCCTGAGTGCTAGGCTGGACCAGGGAAAAGCCACAGTGAAGATACACAATGTCACAGTTTTTGATAACGGGACCTTCCACTGCAACTTCAAAGATGGCACCGTGTCCGCAGAGGCCAGGCTGTTGCTGACAGTGGCAGGTAAGGGCAAGCTGCTGGGGCTCATGGTCTCCCCCAGAGCTTCTCCCCAAAGCTGATGCCCAGTGCAGATCATCCTATTATGGCCCAAGCCTGAGCACGTCCCACAAATGCAGTAACATATTTTCACCAGGGGCAGTGATTCTTGGGAAACGCAGTTCAGGACACCGGACTTTGTTTTCTAAGTTTGCTTCTCTCCCTTTCCTGAGCCAATCTGCAAAGAGGGGAGCAGAGGTAGAGAGGGAAGGACAGAAGCAGAAAGAGAGACAGAGAAAAGAAACTAATTTTGCAGTATAGGAAAGAATTTTTGATGTTCCTGGGCCTTTTCTGTTTTGTCCTGTGCTTTCTGGGAACAAGGGTAATAGATGGCATATGAACATTACACAGAGTAAGTAGTCAGTAGTAAGCGAAGAATCTCTAATCCCTGCTGGAATTCTCAGGATCTGTACTTTTTCTGATGGAAGCCCTGGTGGTTATGGAGACTGGGATGGGCGTCTCTTCCCACAGGGCTGGGCTTGAAGCCCAGAATCCAAGTGAGAGCCATCCAGGGTGAAGGTTTCTGGGCACAGTGCACCTCGGAAGGCTGGTACCCAGAGCCCCAGGTACGATGGAGAGACTTCAGGGGACAGGCCCTACCTTCTATGACCCGCCTCTCAGCCTCACCAACAACGGGCCTCTTCGCAGTGGTGTCCAATGTGACCATCCAGGACAAGGAGGTGTGGGGCCTCCTCTGCTCCATCTCCAGCCCCCTCCTCCGGAAGAAGAAGATGGTCAACCATCACTTTCCCCGTGAGTGTTCTGTTCAGCTCAGGCCACAAAAGCTCTGAACACCCTGGACAATAGGTAGCTAAAATCCAATACCTTGCACAGTGACAAAATATTTT
This sequence comes from Ailuropoda melanoleuca, assembly GCF_002007445.2. Taxonomy (NCBI): domain Eukaryota; kingdom Metazoa; phylum Chordata; class Mammalia; order Carnivora; family Ursidae; genus Ailuropoda; species Ailuropoda melanoleuca. Next base: position 7,249 of record NW_023251203.1, read on the forward strand.
TCTTGTGATGAGAACTTTTATGATGTACTCTCTTACACTTTCCAAGGATACAACACACCACCATTCACCACAGTTTCCATGCTGTTCGTCACCTCCCCAGAGCTTCTTTATTTCATAATTGGAAATTCGTACCTTTTGCCCCTTATCTTCCGTTACACCCACCCCCATCTCTCTCCTCTGGAAATGACCAATCTCTTCTCTGCATCTATAGCTGGGATTTCTGGTTTTCTGGGAGTTTGGGCTTTTTGTCTTGTTTTGTTTCATTTTAATTTCAAACACACATAAGATCATACAGTATTTTTCCCTGGATGACATACTTCACTTAGCAAATTGCCCACAAGGTCCATCCATGTTGCTGCAAATTGCATGATTTCCTTCTTCTTTATAGCTGAATATTATCCCATTATATAAATATGGGTTGTTTTTTTTTATCCATTCGTCCACCAATGGACACTTGAGCTGTTTCCACATCTTGGCTATTGTAAACAACGCTGTAATGAGCATAAAGGGACATGTAACTTTTTGGAGCTAATATTTTTATTTCTTACTTTTTGAATAAATGCCCAGAAGTGGGATTGACGGAGCATGTGGTAGTTCTACTATCAATTTTCTGAAGAACATCCAGCCGGCTCTCCACAGTGGCTGCACCAATAGCTCCTTTCACATTAGTGCTAAACAATATTCCATTGTCTGGATGGGCCACAACCTATTTATGCCTTCACCTTCTGAAGGACACCTTGGGGGCTTCGAAGTTTCACTCTGCACATAATTTTCATTTCCAAACAACCTCAAGCTTATGGAAAATTTACAAGAATGGCATGCAGTATGCTGTGGAGAGCCACCCAGTGTTTAACATTCTACCATTTGCTTACCATTTCTCCTGTGCATCTGTCCAGGGCTGTCCAACCAAACACACAAGTATGTTTTCTGAGTCATTTCAGGTTAGTTATAAGCATCATGTCCCCTGACCCACAAACCCTGTCGTGTGTGTGTCCTAAGAACACAGGTGCTCTCCTTCACTGATATTCTTGCCTCCCTGGCTCTCTTTTAGCTCCATTGTCCAGAAGTTTCCCGTCAATGGCATGGAGGACAGTGCTGCCTCTGATCCTAACTATGGCAGGGCTTATCACAGTTGGAGCCACCTGTCTCTGCCAGAAATGTCAGAAAGACAAGAATTGGGTGTAGCTGGAAGAGGACTTTATGAAGCAGAGAAGCAGCACTCCCAAGGTAAGCAGATCCTGGCAGGACAGATATGTCCCTTCCATCCAGAGCACAGACGTGGAGCCCTGCATGAAGTCTCCTATGTGCACCCTCAAGCACGGGATGGATGGGAGAGGCCTGCCTAGGCTGTAGCTCAGGGACTGCCCACTTACCGTATGCTCAGTGAAATCCTCTCTCTGGGAGAGGTGTTCAGCTGCTCTTCACTGGGTGACTTCAGGAAAGCTGGAGTGTCTCCATCACAGAGACAGACAGCTCTGAGCTTGAACCTGGGAGTGTCTATCAGTTGGGTATGATGAGAGCATCCTGAAAGTGCTCAAGTGAGAAATGCAGCCGTGTGCCTGGAACATGCCAGGGTCTCATTGTGGGTGCAGGGCCCATCATCAATATGCATTGTTGCATTCACCCACCCACTCCCCCCTGCCTCCTGTGTCCTTGGCCATAGCCATCAGGCTCCAGTCTGGGAGCACAGCACAGAGTCCCCATGACAGATGTGGGGAGGCAGGGCTATCAGGATATGCTCCACCAAAGCCTTCCCTAGAAGAAACTGACCCGGATTACTGTTTAATTGGGCACCGAAGAACTTGTATTTGTTCAGGCTTTCCAGGGTCACAGCTAGAACTAGCTCTTTTTTTACTTAGTTTCCCAGAACTTGAGCTTTGGCCCCATGGATCAGCACAATCCCACAGTTTCACATCTTCCGTCTCATTGCAGGCTGGACAGAGGACAAGGTCATCTATGCTGAGGGCCATGCTGGGTGCTGGAAGTCTCTGCCCCCTGCATGTGTGTGTATGTGTGCATGTATGTTTGTGTTGTGTGTGCTTGTTGTGCATTTATCTTCACATGTGTGTGTTTGTGTGTGCACATATGCATGCACAGGCACGTGTGTGTGTGTTCCTTTCTATTCCAGAGTGCAGAAGTGCTGTGTAAAAGTTGGTGTGTGACAGTCACATGGCTCTAAACATCAAGTTTCCTGCCCTGAGAGAACTTAGCTCCTGTTTACTACCTGGGGGAGAGAGAGAGACTTGCAGAGCCTAGGCAGAAAGACAGCCAGCTCTCCTGAGGCACAGCCACTGGCAGGGTAGGGGGACACTGTTACCACAGAGAGTGCAGATCCAGGGACTTTTTACCCCAGGACACCATCTAGGTGGAGGTGTGGGGTGGAGAGAGGAGAGTCTGGCCGTGGACAGGGAACCCTTAGGACTGGGAGGGCCATAACTCCAGACCATGAACCAGGCACCTGAGAGGTATCCGGGAAAGTGGGGACACCTGTCTGAGCACAGCCACTTGTCGAGGGTTCAGAAGGAGACAGAGAGAAGCCAATCATCACTCATTAACTCGTTAATTCATATAAAATAGTGACCAGACCCCTCCTGTGTCAGCAGCCAGCCATCTATTAGTGAATGAAATGGCTTCCTCCTGTCCTCAAGGGACATAGATTCTATGTGGGGATGCAAGCCATCAGTCAGTGATTTTTCATTAACCAAAACTAGAAAAAATCAGAGTAAATATTATAGGAATGAACTGGAATACAATAATAAAGTTGGCCAGGGAGCATTCATGTAGGATGTCCAGGGCCCTGGGGATGCTGGGATAGCATCATCTAAATGAAGGGCTAGGTGACCCTAGTGGGACCACAGCCTTGCCAGAAGGAGGGGTGGATCCACCTACATGGCAAGGAGAATGCCATCTGTGGTGTGCTGGACTTGTGAAAGAGGATCCAATGGGGTGAGAAGGTTTTGGATGCCCAGACCTGCAGAGCCTGGAAGGCCAAGGTAGGGGTCTGGATGTTACATGAAGCACGGTGCAGAATGAATGAGGGGGTTTAAGCTGGGGAGAGGCACTGATGGAGGAGAGGAAACAGCCGTGAGATGGGTCCTGGGGCCACAAGTAGCAGGGTTCTGCATCAGAAGGCAAAGTGAAGACCCAAGGTGACCCTTGGAGCAATTGTCCCTTGCTTGGCCCATGTTGGCTTCATCTAACAGAAGTCTTGGGACAAAACAAGATTGATTTAGACCAAAGAAGTGAAAATCATCTTAGACATCTTAAGAGTGAGATGTTTTCAGACATCCAGCTTGGGACATCTGATAAATCACTAGATATACAAACAAGTATGGAACTCCCAGGAGAAATGTGGATGGGAAATAGGAATTAGGGGTCCATGGCATACATCTGGCCTTGAGTATTAGGAAAGTGAATGAGGAAGTTCTCCATTTACACTTAATATACTTAATATTATTCTATCCTTGGAGAACCTGGTATTTGAATGTCTCTTTGAGCAGGACTCCAGGCAGAGCTGTGGAAAGTTGTGGGAGGGCCAAGGGAAGCTTCACCCCTGAAATCCAGAGATACAATGCAGTAGGGAGCAGCTGAGAAGTAGAGTGAGGTAAGAATGGACATGACCCAGAAAAAGTGGCCTGTATGCTACATGATGAGAAGTGTCCTCTGTGGAGACAGCTGGAAGAAAAACCTCAAAATTATTGTCCATGCAGCTGTGGAAGATAATGGTGAGTGGAGAATCAAGCAGAATGCTCTTTAGGGGGGGTTGTTTTGGATTAATCTAAGGTCCTTGGTAGTAGAACATGTGTGTCGTCTCTGTCTCTCTTTCTAGCTCTCTCCCTGTGTCATCTGTGCCTGTCTCTTCTTGTCTCATTCTCTATATCTCTCTCTGTCTCTCCCTGTCTCTCTGCCTCTCTCTACCTCCCTGTATCTATCTGTCTGTGTCTCTCTCCTTATCTCTCCCTGTCTCTGTCTCTCCATTTCTTTCTCCATCTCTCTCTCCCTCCATCTGTTTATCTGTCTCTCCTTTTCTGCCCCTCTGTCTCTATCTCTCCCTGTCTCTCTCTGCCTTTATTTTGTCTCTATCTCTCTCCCTATATCTCTCTATTTCTTTCTGCCTCTCCCTGTCTGTATCTCTCTCCCTACATCTCTATGTCTCTATCTGTCTTTCCTTTTGTTATTCTGTCTTTGTCTCTATCTCAGTTCCTATGTCTGTCTGTCTCTGTCTGTCTGTCTCTCCCTCTCTCTCACACACACACCTGCTGAGACACACAGCTCAAGAGGGCAAGCAGACCTCACAGTGTGCCAGCCATGTCCCCTCATCGCTAAAAATCCATCCCTGGCTCCCACCTGGAGCTGTCTCAGCTGCACTGGGATAGCCTGTTTGCACAGGGCCCTGGGCAGAAAACAGGGGGACCAAGGGACTCCCAGGGAGGCTGCGGTTTCACCTAACCCAGAGGCACTAAGATCCACTCCATGTAGGACCACAGGTTGGGGACACAAACCCCCAAACCTAACCCTCTTCTCTTCCCACAGTGAGCCCATCCCTGGACCCTGACACCGCAAGCCCCGAACTCGCTCTGTCTGAGGATGGGAAGAGTGTGAGGCGGCTGTTCTTTGACCAGGAGCTGCCAGATGTCCCCAGCAGATTTGACCAGGACCCCTGTGTGCTGGCCCGGGAGCAGTTCTCTTCTGGGAGGTATTATTGGGAAGTGCAGGTGGGGNGCTGGGAGGTATTACTGGGAAGTGCAGGTGGGGCACAGGAAGGCCTGGAACGTGGGTGTCTGTCTGGAGAGCTTGGATCAGAAGGGAAGGATCCCCAAGGCCCCCCAGCATGGACTCTGGGCCCTGGAGCTGTACAAGAAGACGTTCTGGGCCCTCGCCTTCCCAAGAGTTCGCCTGCACCCTCCAGAGCCCCTGCATCAGGTGGGCATTCTCCTGGACTGTGATGCTGGCACAGTCTCCTTCTACAATGTGGACAATGGATCCCTCATCTACACATTCTCTGAACTCTCCTTCTCAGAGCCCCTGAGGCCATTCTTCTGCCTCTGGACACATGACCCCACCCCCCTGATCATCTACTCAGAATGCCATCCCCCAGAGGCTGTGAGCTCTCCTCAGAGCCAGGTACAGGAGATCNGAGCCAGGTACAGGAGATCGTGAGGACCCTCCTCCAACAAGACCCATGATCTCTCTGCTCTAGCTTGTCATAGATTTGGGGGAGACATATTCATTCTCCATGCCAGCTAGACCCATACGAGGGTGCACCTTTCTGAAATATCCTGTCTTATCTTCATTTTCCTTCCCTGTGGAATACTGACAATGTATTATGGGCTGAATCATGTACCCTGAAATTCACATGTTGAAGCCCCAACCCCCAGGACCTCAAGATGGGCTGTATTTGGAGATGGGGTCTTTAGAGAAGTGGTTAAGGTAAAAGGAGTTCACTAGGATGGGCCCTGATCCCGTATGACTGGAGTCCTTATCAGATGATGGGATCATGGCACAGACACCCACAGGCGAATGACCACATGAAGACATAAGGTGGAGATGGTATGTACACACCAGAGAGAGAGAGGCCTCGGGAGGAACCACCCAAACCCACAGCTGGATCTGGGACTTCCAGCCCCCAGGACCGGGACACAGTAAATCTGTGTTGCTTAAACCTCCCAGCCTGTGGTATGTGTTACACAGCCCAAGCTGATTAAGGCGCCATATCATTACACACAGTGAGGTGCTTTTCTGAAATGTACTTGAGGGAATTTGCAAAGCATTGGGCCCAGTGCCAGACATGAAGTATTTGCTCAGTAAATGCCAGCCTTCCTCATCCCCTCTTCCCCCTCCTTCCCCTCCTCTTCCCTTTTCCACTCCTCCCTTTCTGCTACCCATTTGACCTTCTCCTTTCCCGAACTCTCCTTAGCCTCTTCCCTCTATACCCACATCCTCTCTCCCACCACCCCATTCCTGTCTAACTTCTCCCCTCCCCCTTTCCCTCATTCCACCTGCCCCTCTCTCCCTTCCCTTCTTCCCATCCTCTTCCCTTGCCCTTTTCCCCTCTACCCCTCCTTCCCTTCCTACTCTACTTACCCTCTTCTCCTCTTGTCTTCTCTTTCTTACCTACCCATTACTCCTTCTCGTGCTCTCTTCCCCCCCCACCCAACTCACAAGAGCCTGGACATCTGGTCTACCTTGTCACTTGTCTCCTTTATGCTCACCATGGTAATTCAGTACAGAATAATAAGGAGTCCAAGACAAAGATCACAGGGCTTCCCATGTCAGTCAGAGAAGCAAATGAAAATGAAAACATAGCAATTCAAAACCTCTGGGATGAGGCAAAATATATAGCAATACAGGCCTACCTCAAGGAGCAATAAAAGTCCAAAATATACAACCTAACACTACACCTAAAGCATCTGGATAAAGAACAGCAAATAAAACGCAAACCCAGCAGGAAAATGGGAAAGAATAAAGTTTGATAAAACAGTAGAACAAATCAATGAAACTAGGAGCTGGGTCCTGAAAGAATTAATAAAATGATAAGATCCTAGTGAGCACTATATCAAAAACTAATGAAGTATTATATTTTGGCTAAATGAACATAATTTAAAAAAATTTTTTTACTTTGTGGTCACTGTAACATTTTGGGGGTGGGACAGGGAAGAAAAGTAACAATAGTCCATTTGTCCCTGGCATCTATTCAGAGCAGTGTGTGGAATGTAATCCTCTTTTGTAAGAAATGTCTTATGATTTTTAAAATAAATTTAGTGAACCTAAAAAAATTTATTTCTTAAAAGATCCTAGGCAGATGTCTCAAAAAGTAAAAAGAAACAGATTTTTGAAGTTAAGATGGCAGAGGAGTAGGGGACCCCTTTTTCAGCCAGTCCCCTGAGTCGAGCTGGATAGGGACCAAACCAGCCCGAACATCCAAGAATCAGCCTGAGATGCAGGAAGATACATCAGGATCTCTACAAATGAACATCTCCAGCACTGAGCATTGAGGTACGAAGCGGGGAGCCGTGAAACTGCGCACAGATATCGGAAGATAAACGGAAGGGGGAGGGAGCCACCACATTCGGGCGCCAGGAAGCAGTAGCCACCTGCACCGAGGAGCGGGCAGATTGCGGACTGGCACCCGCGAGAGAGCAGACTGAGACCGTGAGCCAGGAGTGCGCGCTACCAAGCATCTCACGGAACTCCGGTGTGCTCACTGGAAACAGACTGAGACCAGGAGCTCCGGGAGCGCACGGGGGTGGGGGCGGCCCGGCTGGCAGCTGATGGCTGGCTGTGTTAGAAACACAAAGGACAAAGATGCGCCAGCGCTGGAAGTGAGGGCTGGGACGCTGGGTGTGGGGACGCTGCAGAGTTGAGCAGCACCAACTGAAACGGAGTTAAAGTGGCCAGAGGGACCCAGTGGAGAACAGTCTGTGATCCCTCTGTTCTGAGACAGAGGCTGAGATTCGGCCACTGCTGCTCTGACTCTCAGAAGAGGCACAGCAAACCACCAGTGAAAGCCACCAGAGAACAAAAGCCTGGAAATACCGGCTCACAGTGTGCTCATCCCCATACCCCCTCACAGGGGACACGGAGACTCTACCCAAACAAGGTTGCCTGAGTATCAGTACAGCAGGCCCCTCCCCCAGAAGGCAGGCTGAAAAATCAAGAAGCCCACATCCCTAAGATCCCGATAAACAAGGGTGCATGGCCTGGATCCCGGTCAACAATTTGGACTCTGGACAACCCTGCACCTCTCCTCATCAGAATGACGAGAAGGAGAAATACCCCCAGCAAAAAAAAGACAATGAATCTGTGGCCTCTGCCACAGAACTAATGGATATGGACATAACCAAATTATCAGAAATTGAATTCAGAATAACAATGGTCAAGATGATGTGTAGACTTGAAAAAAGTATTAACAAAAATGTTAATGAGAATATAGAATCTCTAAGGGTGGAAATGAAAGTGAATCTGGCAGAAATTAAAAATTCTATGAGCCAAATGCAGTCAAAACTAGAGGCTCTGACGGCCAGGGTGAATGAAGCAGAAAAGCGTATCAGCAAACTGGAGGATGGGTTAGTAGAAGGAAAAGCTAAATTGGAAACTGGACTTCAAAAGATCCACGTTCATGAATGTAGGTTACGGGAGATTACTGACTCAATGAAACGTTCCAATGTCAGAATCATCAGCATCCCCGAGGGGGTGGAGAAAAACAGAGGTCTAGAAGAGATATTTGAACAAATTGTAGCTGAAAACTTCCCTAATCTATCAAGGGAAACAAACATTCATGTCCAAGAGGCAGAGAGGACCCCACCCAAGCTCAACCACGACAAACCTACACCATGTCACGTCATAGTGCAATTCACAAATATTAGATCCAAGGATACAGTATTGAAAGCGGCCCGGGCAAAGAAGTTTCTCACGTACCAAGGCGAAGGTATCAGAATTACGTCAGACCTGTCTACACAGACCTGGAATGAGAGAAAGGGTTGNCTCTGACGGCCAGGGTCACCGAGGCAGAGGAACGCGTTAGCGAATTGGAGGATGGGTTAGTAGAAGAAAAAACGAAAATAGAAGCTGGTCTTAAAAAAATCCACGCCCACGAATGTAGATTACGGGAGATTACTGACTCTATGAAACGATCCAATGTCAGAATCATCGGCATCCCTGAAGGGGTGGAGAAAAACAGAGGTCTAGAAGAGATATTTGAACAAATTGTAGCTGAAAACTTCCCTAATCTAGCAAGGGAAACAAGCATTCGTGTCCAAGAGGCAGAGAGGACCCCATCCAAGCTCAACCAGGACAAACCTACGCCACGGCATGTCATAGTGCAATTCGCAAATATTAGATCCAAGGATACAGTATTGAAAGCGGCCAGGGCAAAGAAATTTCTCACGTACCAAGGCAAAGGTATCAGGATTACGTCAGACCTGTCTACAGAGACCTGGAATGAGAGAAAGGCTTGGGGGGGCATTTTTAAAGCTCTTTCAGAGAAAAACATGCAGCCAAGGATCCTTTATCCAGCAAAGCTCTCATTCAGAATTGATGGAGAAATAAAGATGTTCCAGAATCGTCAGTCATTAACCAATTTCGTAACCATGAAACCAGCCCTACAGGAGATATTAAGGGGGGTTCTATAAAGGTAAAAAGGCCCAAGAGTGATACAGAACAGAAGGTCACAACTGATACAAAAACTTTACTGGCAACATGGCATCATTAAAATTCTATCTCTCAGTTCTCACTGCCAATGTAAATGGTTTGAATGCTCCCATAAAACACCACAGGGTTGCAGATTGGATATAAAGACATGACCCATCCATTTGCTGTCTACAAGAGACTCATTTTGAACCCAAAGATGCATTCAGACTTAGAGTAAGGGGATGGAGTACCGTCTTCCATGCAAATGGACCTCAAAAGAAAGCTGGAGTAGCAATTCTCATATCAGATAGACTGGATTTTAAACTAGAGGCCATAGAGAGAGATACAGAAGGGCACTATATTATTCTTAAAGGAAGTATTCAACAAGTGGATATGACAATTATTAATATATATGCCCCCAACAGGGGAGCAGCAAGATACACAAGCCAACTCTTAACCAAAATAAAGAGACATATAGATAAGAACACAGTAATAGTAGGGGACCTCAACACCCCACTATCAGAAATAGGCAGAACACCCTGGCGAAAACTAAGCAAAGAATCAAAGGCTTTGAATGCCATACTCGACAAGTTGAACCTCATAGATATATATAGAACACTACACCCCAGAACCAAAGAATACTCATTCTATTCAAATGCCCATGGAACATTCTCAAGAATAGATCATGTCCTGGGACACAAAACAGGTCTCAACCGAGACCAAAAGATTGAAATTATCCCATGCATATTCTCAGACCACAACGCTCTGAAATTGGAACTCAACCACAAGGAAAAACNCCACAACGCTCTGAAATTGGAACTCAACCACAGGAAAAATCAGGAAGAAACTCGAACACTTGGAGACTAGGAACCATCCTGCTCAAGAATGACTTGATTAACCAGGAAATCAAAAATCAATTTAAACAATTGATGGAGACCAACGAGAATGAAAACACAACGGTCCAAAACCTATGGGATACTGCAAAGGCAGTCCTAAGGGGGAAATACATAGCCATCCAAGCCTCACTCAAAAGAATAGAAAAATCTAAAATGCAGTTTCTATATTCTCACCTCAAGAAACTGGAAAAGAAACAGAGGGACAGGAGTGATCCACTCACGAGGAAACAGTTGACCAAAATTAGAGCAGAAATCAATGAATTAGAAACCAGAAGTACAGCAGAGCAAATCAACAGGACGAGGAGCTGGTTCTTTGAGAGAATCAATAAAATTGATAGACCACTGGCAAAACTTGTCCAAAAACAAAGAGAAAGGACTGAGATTATTAAAATTAAGAATGAAAAAGGAGAGGTCACGACCAACACCATTGAAATTGGAAGGTTTATTAGAAATTTTTATCAACAGCTATATGCCAATAAATTAAGCAATCTGGAAGAGATGGAGGCCTTCCTGGAAACCTATAAACTACCAAGACTGAAATAGGAAGAAATTCATTTCTTAAACTGGCCAATTAATTATGAAGAGATTGAGTCAGTGATAAATAACCTTCCAAATAACTAAACTCCAGGCCCGGACGGTTTTCCTGGGGAATTCTACCAAACATTCAAAGAAGAAATAATACCTATTCTCCTAAAGCTATTTCAAAAAATAGAAACAGAAGGAAAGCTACCAAACTCATTCTATGAGGCTAATATTACCTTGATCCCCAAACCAGGCAAAGACCCCCTCAAAAAGGAGAATTACAGACCGATTTCTCTAATGAATATGGATGCCAAAATCCTCAACAAGATCCTTGCTAATAGAATCCAACAGTACATTAAAAGGATTATCCATCATGACCAAGTGGGATTCATACCTGGGATGCAAGCATGGTTCAACACTCGCAAATCAATCAATGTGATACATCATATCAACAAGGAAAGGCTCAGGAACCATATGATCCTCTCAATTGATGCAGAAAAAGCATTTGACAAAATACAGCATCCTTTCCTGATTAAAACCCTTCAGAGTGTAGGAATAGAGGGTACATTTCTCAATCTCATAAAAGCCATCTATGAAAAGCCTACTGCAAGCATTATTCTCAATGGGGAAAAGCTGGAAGCCTTTCCCTTAAGATCAGGAACACGACAAGGATGCCCACTCTCGCCACTATTATTCAACATAGTACTAGAAGTCCTTGCAACAGCAATCAGAAGACAAAAAGGGATCAAAGGTATCCAAATCGGCAAAGAAGAAGTCAAACTGTCTNTGGATCAAAGTATCTAAATCAGCAAAGAAGAAGTCAAACTGTGTGTCTTCGCAGATGACACGATATTCTATATGGAAAACCCAAAAGAATCCACGCCCAAACTATTAGAAGTTATAGAACAATTCAGTAATGTGGCAGGATACAAAATCAATGCCCAGAAATCAGTTGCATTTCTATACACGAATAACGAGACTGAAGAAAGAGAAATTAGGGAATCCATCCCATTTACAATAACACCAAAAACCATGCGTTACCTTGGAATTAACTTAACCAGAGACGTAAAGGACCTATATGCTAGAAACTATAGATCACTTTTGAAAGATATTGAGGAAGACATAAAAAGATGGAAAAATATTCCATGCTCATGGATTGGTAGAAACTAAAAATCACTCTTGAAAGACATTGAGGAATACTTAAAAAGGTGGAAAAATATTCCATGCTCATGGATTGGAAGAATTAACATGGTTAAAATGTCCATGCTACCCAGAGCAATCTACACTTTCAATGCTATCCCGATCAAAATACCGAGGACATTTTTCAAAGAACTGGAACAAATAGTCCTTAAATTTGTATGGAA
>NW_023251203.1:19222-19372 GCF_002007445.2 Ailuropoda melanoleuca
AGGAACTGTTGAAAAGGAAAAACAAAGCTGGGGGCATCACAATGCCGGATTTCGAGCTGTACTACAAAGCTGTGACCAGAAAGACAGCATGGTACTGGCACAAAAACAGACACATAGACCAATGGAATGTAATAGAGAACCCAGAAATGG
>NW_023251204.1:0-1462 GCF_002007445.2 Ailuropoda melanoleuca
CCGATTTCTCTAATGAATATGGATGCCAAAATACTCAACAGATCCTGGCTAATAGAATCCAACAGTACATTAAAAGGATTACCCATCATGACCAAGAGGGATTCATACCTGGGATGCAAGCGTGGTTCAATATTCGCAAATCGATCAGCGTGATACATCATATCAACAAGAAAAGTCTCAGAAACCATATGATCCTCTCAATTGATGCAGAAAAAGCATTTGACAAAATACAGCATCCTTTCCTGATTAAAACCCTTCAGAGTGTAGGAATAGAGGGTACATTTCTCAATCTCATAAAAGCCATCTATGAAAAGCCTACTGCAAGCATTATTCTCAATGGGGAAAAGCTGGAAGCCTTTCCCTTAAGATCAGGAACACGACAAGGATGCCCACTCTCGCCACTATTATTCAACATAGTACTAGAAGTCCTTGCAACAGCAATCAGAAGACAAAAAGGGATCAAAGGTATCCAAATCGNTCAAATTGGCAACAAAGAAGTCAAAATGTCTCTCTTCGCAGACGACATGATACTCTATATGGAAAACCCAAAAGAATCCACTCCCAAACTATTAGAAGTTATAGAACAATTCAGTAAGGTGGCAGGATACAAAATCAATGCCCAGAAATCAGTTGCATTTCTATACACGAATAACGAGACTGAAGAAAGAGAAATTAGGGAATCCATCCCATTTACAATAACACCAAAAACCATGCGTTACCTTGGAATTAACTTAACCAGAGACGTAAAGGACCTATATGCTAGAAACTATAGATCACTTTTGAAAGATATTGAGGAAGACATAAAAAGATGGAAAAATATTCCATGCTCATGGATTGGAAGAATTAACATAGTTAAAATGTCCATACTACCCAGAGCAATCTACACTTTCAATGCTATCCCGATCAAAATACCGATGACATTTTTCAAAGAACTGGACCAAATAGTCCTTAAATTTGTATGGAACCAGAAAAGGCCCGGAATTGCCAAGGAACTGTTGAAAAGGAAAAACAAAGCTGGGGGCATCACAATGCCGGATTTCGAGCTGTACTACAAAGCTGTGATCACAAAGACAGCATGGTACTGGCACAAAAACAGACACATCGACCAATGGAACAGAATAGAGAACCCAGAAATGGACCCTCGGCTCTTTGGGCAACTAATCTTTGATAAAGCAGGAAAAAACATCCGGTGGAAAAAAGACAGTCTCTTCAATAAATGGTGCTGGGAAAATTGGACAGCTACATGCAAAAGAATGAAACTTGACCACTCTCTCACACCATACACAAAAATAAACTCCAAATGGATGAAAGACCTCAATGTGAGACAGGAATCCATCAAAATTCTAGNTCGGATTTTGAGCTGTACTACAAAGCTGTGATCACAAAGACAACATGGTACTGCCACAAAAACAGACCCATAGACCAATGGAACAGAATAGAGAACCCAGAAATGGACCCTCGG
>NW_023251205.1:0-1639 GCF_002007445.2 Ailuropoda melanoleuca
CCCTGTCCCCCTCCCCACTTTTTGATTCACAAGTTATGTCTTTATATTATTAAAATATAAAAATTTATATTAAAAGTTTTATAGTAATTTTTAACGCTTTTGTCTTCTATTGTCTATACCAGAACTAAAAGTACTTTACACACCGCCATTACAGTGATAAAGGACTCTGCATTTGCCTATTTACTTTCACCACAGAGTTTTAGATTTTTGTATGCTTTCATGTTGCTAACATCTTTTTTCAACAANTTTTCAATGGGTGGGACTCCCTCTAATGTTTCTTATAAGGCACATCCAGTGGTGATGAACTCCCTCAGCTTTATTTAGTTCATCTGGAAAAGTCTCTCTCTTCTTCATTTGTGAAGAATACTTTTGCTGGATAGTATTCTTGATTGGCCATTTTTTTGTTTCAGCATTTTGAATATAATATCCCACTCCCTTCTGGGCTCTAAGGTTTCTGCTGAGGTATCCACTCATTCATTATCTTGTGGGGGTTCACTTGAATGTGATGAGTCGTTTTTCTCCTGATACTTTTCAAGATTCTTTGTCTTCCACTTTTGAGGTTTTTTTGTTTTTGTTTTTTTTAAACTATAGTCTTGGGTGTGGGCCTGTTTGGGTTCATTTTATTTGGAGTCCTTTGAGCTTCTCAAAATTTGGATGTCCATTTCCTTCCTCAGATTAGGGAAATTTTCAGCCATTACTTCTTCAAATAAGTTTTGTCTCTTTCTCACTCTTTTCTCCTTCCGGGACTCTCATAATGCATATATTGGTCGACTTTATGCCATTTTATAGGTCCCTTAGGCTTGCGCCATCTTCATTATTTTTTCTTTTTATTCCTTTGACTTGATAATTTCAGTGATCGGAATTGCTGGTTCTTTCTTCTGCTTGATCAAATCTGCTGTTGGACCCTTCTAGTAAATTTTTCAGAATTCAATATGGTTTTCTTTCTCTTCATTGATAGTCTCTCATTTTGCTTATTCACGGTTGTCCTGATTTCATTTAGTTGTCTGTGCTCTCTCGTAGATCTCTGTGCTTAAGACAATTTCAATTCTTTGTCATCTAATTAATAGATTTCCATTTCCTTGGTATCGGTTTCTGGAGACTTTATTTTAGTCCAGTGGATTATCTGAAGCCATTCATCAAGATACACAGTAAGACCAGGGGCGCCTGGGTGGCTCAGTTGGTTAAACAACCAGCTCCTGATTTTGGCTCAGGTCATGTTCTCAGGGTCCTGGGATTAAACCCTGCATTGGGGTGCACCTGGGTGGCACAGTGGTTAAGCGTCTGCCTTCGGCTCAGGGCGTGATCCCAGCGTTATGGGATCGAGCCCCACATCAGGCTCTTCCGCTATGAGCCCGCTTCTTCCTCTCCCACTCCCCCTGCTTGTGTTCCCTCTCTCGCTGGCTGTCTCTATCTCTGTTGAATAAATAAATAAAAAAACCTTAAAAAAAAAATAAACCCTGCATTGGGCTCTGTGCTTAGCAAGGAGTCTGCTTGAGGATTCTCTCTTTCCCTCTCCCTCTGTCCCTCCCCTCACTCACTCTCTCTCTCAAATAAATAAGTAAATCTTTAAAAAAAATCTTCAATAAGACCTAATGCATCTGGGATATTGTTTCATCTGAAACAAATTTCAGCAGAACCA
>NW_023251206.1:0-543 GCF_002007445.2 Ailuropoda melanoleuca
CAAGAGGCTGAACACAGCTGGACCTCTTTGTTGTGGGTACCATGAAAACTCAGGACAGGATAAACAGACAATGGCCAGAGAACAAAGACTCTTACAAATGGAAAGGGCCATGGAATTCACTGACTGCAAGTTTCTGATTTGCAGATAAAGAAACAGAGCCCAGAAAAATGCAATGCCTTTCTTAAGGCCATACAACAAATGATAACTGAAATGGTTATAAATGAAGTTCAGAATATTTCCATACAGTCATTTGTTTTAACTCTTAACTTCAACTTATTAAAGTAGATATTATAAGCCCCCAANTATTATAAGCCCCCAAAACTTCAGGGGGAAAAAATCCAACAGGATAAAAGAAGGGAGAAATTGGAAGAAAGGAGGATTACTTTTCCTGGGTTAAAGAACACATCAGACCTAAGCTTCTCTTCTAGGCCTTCCAAAGGTGAAGGCACTGTAGGGGTGTGGTAGCTGGAATAATTGAAGCCATGAACAACAAGAGAAAGAAGGTGTTAGGATTTCACCCTCTTTCATGTGTGGTCAGATTGG
>NW_023251207.1:0-169 GCF_002007445.2 Ailuropoda melanoleuca
CCAGACCATCTCCAGACCGCAAATTGGCCTGAGCTTAGCCTCTGTGGTCTGTGTTCTTTGCCCCTGGGGGTCGCTCTTTCTCTGTTGCTTGTTTTGTTTTCCTCTGAGCTGCACTATTTTGTGTGGTACTTTTAATTGACACAAATTCTTTCTGAAAAAAAGTGGAATA
>NW_023251207.1:396-590 GCF_002007445.2 Ailuropoda melanoleuca
TCAACAATGTCACACTTCCAATCATCCACTAAATAATCTGTAAACACTGAATGAGCAAGGTTTAACAGAAAAAAGGAAATTGGCTTTGGGGTGGGGTTTGAGCTCATGTTTACTCACTGTTGTCCCCGCGTGGCCACGCTTCAGATAGCAGTTGGCAGAATGTGTTAACTTAGCAGATTGAAGGGAGAATAAGA
>NW_023251208.1:0-1454 GCF_002007445.2 Ailuropoda melanoleuca
CCACTCCCCCTGCTTGTGTTCCCTCTCTCGCTGGCTGTCTCTATCTCTGTCGAATAAATAAATATAAAAAATGTTTAAAAAAAAATAAGTTGTTCCTTTGATTTTGGGTTTACCCTGTTCCTTTGCCAACTGTTTCCTCATTAGCGGGGAAAAAAACCTGACCTGGAGAGTTTTAGGTAGTGCAGAAGAGCATTTTAAAAGTAGAAGCATGGAGAAACATTTTAGTACCCAGCAAAATGANGTGACACAAAAGCCCCACATGTTCACTGTGGGAAAGTTCATAGTATAATGACTTGGAGCCGGGATCAAGATCCCTATTTGAACTTTGCTCTGTTGAATGTTGTGACTTTGGGCAAATCATTTAATCATTCTTTGTATCAGTTTATTTTCTATAACAGAAAAATGATATCCAAGAGGGTTATGAGAATTAAATGGCATAATACATGTGAAAGAGCACAGTGAGGTGAAGTGCCTGACAAATACAGGGTGCTCAATAAATAGTAATTGAATTGGAATCTAGTCAAATAAGTCTAAAAAGTAAATCATGCTATGTTATAGTTGCAGGCTCCTCATATGTGANCATGCTATGTTACAGTTGCAGGCTCCTCATATGTGAAGGTTAGTTTTATGAGCGAACTTGGCTAGGCTATTTTATCCGTCTATTTAATCAAATACTAATCTAGGTGTTGCTGTGAAGGTATCTTATAAATGTGGTCAACAGCTACAATCAGTTGACTTTAAGTAAAGATTACTCTCAGTGATGTGGTTGGGCCTTATTCAGTCAGTTGAAAGGCCTTAAGAGCAAACACTGAGTTTGGGGAGGGTGGGGGATGGTTAAACTTTTTGGGGAGAGGTTTCCTCCTTGACTTACTTGACTCCTCACTTTAGTGGACCTTTCCTCTCATCTCCTTTCCTCCCTTTCATCCTTTCTTTCATTTGTTTGAATATATTGAGAATATGCCAGAATGTTTGGATGTTTTCAGTGGGATGGCTTTTGCACATGATGTTCCCTTGTCATTTGTAGCTACATTCTGTCTGTGGATACCTCTTTAAACCTTGATTGATTACTCCTTACAGAGTTAGGTGCCTCTGTTTCCCTTGGAGGACTTTTTAAAACAGTTAAAAAAAATCATTCATGTAAGAGAAAGAGAGTGCGGGTCTGCGCCCAAGAGAGGGAAGGAGCAGAGGGAGAGGGACAAGCAGACTCTACTGAGTGCAGAGCTGGCGCAGGACAGGGCTCGCACTCACAACCCTGAGATCAGGCATGACCTGAGCGGAAATCAGGAGCCAGATGCTTAACAGACTGAGCCACCCGGGTACCCCTCCCTTGGAGGATAACTGAAGGATAAAGGCCAAATTCTAACATGGCATGAAAACCCCCTTTTTTTTTTTATGAATATTTTTACAACAGTCAAGAATTTTGCAGTGAACATCTGTTCACCTATTGCCTAGAT
>NW_023251209.1:0-205 GCF_002007445.2 Ailuropoda melanoleuca
TTTATGTTCTGTATCACTCTTGGGGCCTTTTTACTTTTATAGAACCCCCCTTAATATCTCCTGTAGGACTGATTTTGTGGTTACAAAATTGGTCAATGACTGGCAATTCCGGAAGGTCTTTATTTCTCCATCAATTCTGAATGACAGCCTTGCTGGATAAAGGATCCTTGGCTGCATGTTTTTCTCTGAAAGAGCTTTAAAAATG
>NW_023251209.1:319-751 GCF_002007445.2 Ailuropoda melanoleuca
GAAATTTCTTTGCCCTGGCTGCTTTCCAATACTGTATCCTTGGATCTAATATTTGCAAATTGCACTATGATGTGACATGCATAGGTTTGTCGTGGTTGAGCTTGGGAGGGGTCCTCTCTGCCTCTTGGACATGAATGTTTGTTTCCCTTGCTAGATTAGGGAAGTTTTCAGCTACAATTTGTTCAAATATCTCTTCTAGATCTATGTTTTCCTCCACCCCTTCAGGGATGCCGATGATTCTGACATTGGAACATTTCACTGAGTCAGTAATTTCCCGTAACCTACATTCTTGAGATTGGATTTTTTGAGCCAAGTTTCTGTCTTAGCTTTCTCTTCTAATCCATCCCCCAATTCGCTGATTCGTTCTTCTGCCTCATTCACCCTGGCCGTCAGAGCCTCTAGTTTTGACTGCATTTGGTTCATAGAATTTTT
>NW_023251210.1:0-218 GCF_002007445.2 Ailuropoda melanoleuca
CAAAACAGGTCTCAACCGATACCAAAAGATTGAAATTATCCCATGCATATTCTCAGACCACAACGCCCTGAGATTGGAACTAAACCACAAGGAAAAATTTGGAAGAAAGTCAAACACTTGGAGGCTAAGAACCATCCTGCTCAGGAATGACTCGATACACCAGGAAATCAAAAATCAATTTAAACAATTTATGGAGACCAACGAGAATGAAAACACAA
>NW_023251210.1:509-2018 GCF_002007445.2 Ailuropoda melanoleuca
GACCACTGGCAAGACTTAACCAAAAGAAAAGAGAGAGGACCCAAATTAATAAAATTATGAATGAAAAAGGAGAGGTCACGACTGACACCGATGAAATTGGAAGGATTATTAGAAACTTTTATCAACAGCTATATGCCAATAAAATAAGCAATCTGGAAGAGATGGAGGCCTTCCTGGAAACCTATAGACTACCAAGACTGAAAGAGGAAGAAATTGATTTCTTAAACAGGCCAATTAATTATGAAGAGATTGAGTCAGTGATAAACAACCTTCCAAATAACAAAACTCCAGGCCCAGACGGTTTTTCTGGGGAATTCAACCAAACATTCAAAGAGGAATTAATACCTATTCTCCTAAAGCTATTTCAAAAAATAGAAACAGAGGGAAAGCTACCAAACTCATTCTATGAGGACAATATTACCTTGATCCCCAAACCAGGAAAAGACCCCCTCAAAAAGGAATTACAGACCAATTTCCCTAATGAATATGGACGCTAAAATCCTCAACAAGATCCTGGCCAATAGAATCCAACAGTACATTAAAAGGATTATCCATCATGACCAAGTGGGATTCATACATGGGATGCAAGCATGGTTCAACATTCGCAAATCGATCAGCGTGATACATCATATCAACAAGAAAAGTCTCAGGATCCATATGATCCTCTCAATTGATGCAGAAAAAGCGTTTGACAAAATACAGCATCCTTTCCTGATTAAAACCCTTCAGAGTGTAGGAATAGAGGGTACATTTCTCAATCTCATAAAAGCCATCTATGAAAAGCCTACTGCAAGCATTATTCTCAATGGGGAAAAGCTGGAAGCCTTTCCCTTAAGATCAGGAACACGACAAGGATGCCCACTCTCGCCACTATTATTCAACATAGTACTAGAAGTCCTTGCAACAGCAATCAGAAGACAAAAAGGGATCAAAGGTATCCAAATCGGCAAAGAAGAAGTCAAACTGTCTCTCTTTGCAGATGACATGATACTCTATATGGAAAACCCAAAGGAATCCACTCCCAAACTATTAGAAGTTATAGAACAATTCAGTAAGGTGGCAGGATACAAAATCAATGCCCAGAAATCAGTTGCATTTCTATACACGAATAACGAGACTGAAGAAAGAGAAATTAGGGAATCCATCCCATTTACAATAACACCAAAAACCATACGTTACCTTGGAATTAACTTAACCAGAGACGTAAAGGACCTATATGCTAGAAACTATAGATCACTTTTGAAAGATATTGAGGAAGACATAAAAAGATGGAAAAATATTCCNAGCTCAGAAATCAGTTGCATTTCTTTTTTTTTTTTTTAAGATTTTATTTATTTATTCGACAGAGATAGAGACAGCCAGCGAGAGAGGGAACACAAGCAGGGGGAGTGGTAGAGGAAGAAGCAGGCTCATAGCAGAGGAGCCTGATGTGGGGCTCGATCCCACAACGCCGGGATCACGCCCTGAGCCGAAGGCAGACGCTTAACCGCTGTGCCACCCAGGCGCCCC
>NW_023251210.1:2278-2461 GCF_002007445.2 Ailuropoda melanoleuca
TACACTTTCAATGCTATCCCGATCAAAATACCAAGGACATTTTTCAAAGAACTGGAACAAATAGTCCTTAAATTTGTATGGAACCAGAAAAGACCCAGATCGCCAAGGAACAGTTGAAAAGGAAAAACAAAGCTGGGGACATCACAATGCCGGATTTCGAGCTGTACTACAAAGCTGTGATCA
>NW_023251211.1:0-623 GCF_002007445.2 Ailuropoda melanoleuca
CCCAGCCCTCGCTGGGCCCAAGGCCCCGCCCGGCCCCGGGAGGAGGAAGGCGGTGCCGCGCTCTCGGCTTCGGCTTCTCCGCTCAGCCTCGGGAATTTCCGGCCCCACCGTGTGGCGCAGCGCCCCGCTCCGGCGGCGGAGGGGACAACTGAGTCCAGACCGGGGTTCCANGGTTCCAAGAGCCAGGCCACGCTGTAGGGAGGGAGCGGGGTCGCGGAGCGGGGCTTCGGATCTCGGCGGGGGACGTGGGGGAACTAACGGATCGGTCGGCGAATAGAAGGGGCAGAAACGCTAGTGGAGCATGAAAATCCCCCCCGTTGTCTCCGAGAGTGGCACGTTCCAAACGCCTCCTGTCCTCCCTCCCACACACAGAGAGCCAGCCCGGGGCTTCACGCGAGCTTTCCTGCCAGCCGACCGGGCGCGCGCCTCCGTTCGGGGCCGCGCACGTGGGCGGGATAGGGCTCTGCGCTGACGCACGCGCAATAGGAGGAAGTGTCTGCGGGCCCCCTGACCTGGGCCCCAGGCGTGCATGCCCTACCAATCAGTGTTCAGGAGAGACTTGGCAGGCTCTTGACAGTTCGAGGACTAGACAATTGAACCCGGGCACCCTTCAATGCTGTCCC
>NW_023251212.1:0-855 GCF_002007445.2 Ailuropoda melanoleuca
GTTGTGGTCCATATATGCAATGGAATATTACTCAGATATCAGAATGAATGAGTTCTCAATATTTGCTTCAATATGGACAGGACTAGAGGAGATAATGCTAAGTGCAATAAGAGAAGCAGAGAAAGACAATTATCATATGATTTCTCTCATCTATGGAACATAAGAACTAGGGAGATCGGTAGGGGAAGAAAGGGATAAAGACGGGAGGGAGTAATCAGAAGGGGAAATGAATCATGAGAGACTATGTACTATGAGAAACACACTGANAATGAGAAACACACTGAAGGCCTGAGAGGGGAGGTGGTGGGGGAATGGGATAGACTGGTGATGGGTAGTAAGGAGGGCACATATTGCATGTTGAACTGGGTGTTATATGCAACTAATGAATCATCGAACTTTACATCCGAAACCACGGATGTGCTATATGGTGACTAACGTAATATAATAAAAAAAATTAAAATAAGTAAGTAAATAAATAAATAAATAAATACAAGGAAAAAAAAGAAGCTGAGGTCTATATATACAATGGAATATTATTCAGCTCTCAAAAAGAATGATTTCTCAACATTTGCTGCAATATGGATGGCACTGGAGGAGATAATGCTAAGTGGAATAAGTCAAGCAGAGAAAGACAGTTATCATATGGTTTCTCTCATTTATGGAACATAAGAACTAGGATGACTGGTAAGGGAAGAAAGGGATAAAGAAAGGGGGTTATCAGAAGGGGGAATGAATCATGAGAGACTATGGACTATGAGAAACAAACTGAGGGCCTCAGAGAGAAGGGGGGAATGGGAAAGACCGGTGATGGGTAGTAAGGAGGGCACGTATTGCATGTTGCACTGGGTGTTATAC
>NW_023251213.1:0-677 GCF_002007445.2 Ailuropoda melanoleuca
CTCCCCCTGCTTGTGTTCCCTCTCTCGCTGGCTGTCTCTATCTCTGTCGCATAAATAAAAATAAAAATCTTTAAAAAAAAAAAAGAAGCGAATCTGTGAAACAAGAGTTTTGTTTCATTGTGTGCATTTACTTGCTATTGTGCTTTTAGTTTTTAAATACTAAATTCTTTTCTCAGCCATAAGTTTCCTGATGCCATTTCCTGGTACAGTGGATTTACTTTTATATGACATTTAGATGACAGCAATAAATCAGTGCAGTACATGTGAATTAAAGAACATTCTTCTGCAGCAAATGTTGAGAAATCATTCTTTTTGATGGCTGAGTAATATTCCATTGTATATATGGACCACANACATCTTCTTAATCCAGTCATCTGTCGAAGGGCATCTCGGCTCCTTCCACGATTTAGCTATTGTGGACAATGTTGCTATGGGTATTAAGGAGGGCACGTGTTGCATGGTGCACTGGGTGTTATATGCAAGTCATGAATCATGGAACTTTACATCAAAAACTAGGGATGTACTGTATGGTGACTAACATAATAAAAAATATTATTAAAATAATTTAAAAAGAACATTCTTGGGGCGCCTGGGTGGCACAGCGGTTAAGCGTCTGCCTTCAGCTCAGGGCGTGATCCCGGCATTGTGGGATCGAGCCCCACATCAGGCTCCTCCGC
>NW_023251213.1:747-945 GCF_002007445.2 Ailuropoda melanoleuca
CGCTGGCTGTCTCTATCTCTGTCAAATAAAGAAATAAAATCTTAAAAAAAAATAAAATAAAATAAAAAAATAAAAAAAATAAAAAGAACATTCTTTTGGAAATAATTAGAAAAGTAGATACTGTGAGTTAGAATCGAAAAAAGTAGGTAAAACAGCAGCTGAGGTTTTTGTAATAAAGCTTTGTACAGATCCCGAAAG
>NW_023251214.1:0-4125 GCF_002007445.2 Ailuropoda melanoleuca
TTTCTGCAATGGACTTTCCTTCAAAACAACCTCTCCCAACTTCCTCCTTGTTTGCCATAAAATAAGTCCCTTTCGTTTGTTTGTTGAACTTGGCTATGGTTTTGCCAAAGCTTGCAGGTCCTGAATTGTAATCTCTGTTAATCCCAAATAAATGCATTTTTGCTGGTAAAATATCTGATTGTTTTATTTTTAAGTGGAACAATCCAAACTCAGGATGTCCCAAAGGGAACTGTCTTNAAACTCACGATGTCCCAAAGGGAACTGTCTTCATTTATTCAAAAAAATATACAGTAGATGCCTCTCACTCCCCTGCTCTCATATAACTTTCATGCTGGTTAGAAAGACACATATTCACCAATCACAGTGTTACAGATTCAAAATTGTTATAGATGACGTAAGAAGAAATAGCAGCAACAATAATAATTATCAACAACAATAATACTGAGTTTAGGCATCCGCAAAGAATATTGCCATTAGGCTGGCAGAGTTCTTTTGTAGATATCTGCCCTGGGAAATGCTGGAATGTAGGGCGTGCAACAAACCTCTGCCTGCAAGAAGGAAGGAGAAAGCTTCTCTTTAGCCAAGATCAGGGACCTGACTCATTTTTCATGGTGGGTCAATTAGCGCATCCTAATATCCATGGGTACCTGCTGTCTTTAAAAGTAGAAAGAAGCTGGGGCTCCTGGGTGGCTCAGTGGGTTGAGTGTCTGCCTTCAGCTCAGGTCATGATCCCGGGGTCAGGTCATGATCCCAGGTTTCTGGGATTGAGCCCTGTGTTGGCCTCCCTGCTTGGAGGGTAGCCTGCTTCTCCCTTTCCCTGGCTTGTGCTCTCTCTCTCTCAAATAAATAAATGAAATCTTAAAAAAAAAAAAAAAAGTAGTACATCATAGTGACAAGGCCTCCAGTCTCGGTCTTCCTGCCCATTAGATCGCCTTTCTGGGTCTCAGTGTTGCATCTGTAAAATGGCGATGGTAGTACGAGCATCCGCTTCTACATAGGTAGATGGTTGAATGAGATAACGCATGTAAATGACATGATGCATTATGAGTGATTGAGATTATTCTAGAATTATTCTGGAAAATACATCCTAGAAAAGTGGGCTTAAAATGGACCCTAAAAATCATTATAGTCTACCTAATAGTTCGTGGATTATTGCAATGCCTAGCTTTATTTTCTTTCTTTAGCTGCCTGTCATTTAACCATTTCGGTTTAAACGCACACACCCTTCAATAAAAGGATTAGGAAAAAAAGGAAAATAAGCTATTATTTAATGTACCGTGTGTAATAATGCCCCAGGCACTTCGGCCTCGTTTTTCTGCTTCAGGATTTTTACTGTTCCCTTTGCTGCAGTGCTTTTCCCTGGGGCATGTGCATGGCAGGCAGCTATACACCACTGAGGCCTCCACTCAAGTGTCTGTTCCTCAGAGTGCCCTTTCCGGAGCCCCCAACACAGCCTCCACACTCAGCCCACCTTCTCCTATAGCTGTCATTACTATACCAATTGATTCTGTTCTTTGATGTTTCCCTGCCGTTGCCTGTCTTCCCTCCAAACTGTGAACTCCGTGAAGGCAGGACAATGTCTATCTGGTTCACCACTCTGCCCCTGGTGCCTGGAACAGNTTGGAACAGTCCCAGGAACAGGAAAGTTTTCTCAAATGTCTGTCAGGTGGAGGTGAAGCAATAATGTGGCAATAATGTGGCAAAAGGGCCAGGGGAGGAAGAAAAACAATAAAAGTACTGAAAATAGGGGGCGCCTGGATGGCTCAGTCATTGGGCATCTGCCTGCAGCTCAGGGTGTGATCCTGGAGTTCTGGGATCGAGCCCCATGTTGGGCTCTTCCNGCAGCTCAGGGTGTGATCCTGGAGTTCTGGGATCGAGCCCCATGTTGGGCTCTTCCACTGGGAGCCTGCTTCTTCCTTTCCCACTCCCCCTGCTTGTGTTCCCTCTCGCTGGCTGTCTCTCTCTGTCAAATGAATGGGTAAGATCTAAAAGAATATATATATATACTGAAAATAGCCTGTTTTCTCCACTTAGTAACTTCACATATATTTGTACAGTACTAAGATAGCAGGCCATTTACAATTAAATATAATAATTTCTACCTCCAAATTCTCACAACCCTTGACCTTTTTTTAGGATTTTATTTATTTATTTGAGGGAGAGAGAGAGAACAGGCAGAGGAAGAGGGAGAAGCAGACTCCCCACTGAGCAAGGAGCCCAATGCAGGACTCGATCCTAGCACCCTGGGATCATGACCTGAGCAGAAGGCAAATGCTTAACTGACTGAGCCACCCAGGCTACCCACCCTTGACCTACTGATGCTCAGCTTATTGTACTTGGTTTTCTGGTGACTTGTGAATGTCTTATTTCTCTAACTGGACTATAAATTTCTTCCATCAGGGGTGCAGGACATTCATTTAATTTTAATTTCACATAAACAATGAATAACAATTAGTAAAAGGACATTCCTGATATTGCATGGGATATCATCTTTGTTGCTTATTCAGAGAAGCCAAACGAGGGCTCAAAGCCTGAGTCAGTCTGCCAAATTCCTGTCCCCTAGTGGAGAAAGATATACTCTGGGGCCTGAGCTCAAGGACTGAGTAAGGCAGAGAGAACAGGCAGGTCTCCATAACTGCACTTCTAATCCGGACCCACCCTCCTGCTAGATGTCCAGGCCATTCGAACAGGCAGCGCCTCTTTCTCTTTGGACTGACTCTACCAAATTACTAGACTCCTAGAGAACTTGCATCAAGCTTCACTCTGCAGACGTGAGACACATGGTGTTTTTAGTCTTTGTCATCACATAGAAACTAACACACATCAGTACAAATTCACATCCTTACTATAACGAACTGCACAGTCTGGATGAAGGCGAAGCATACCGCTGGCCCAGCAGTGAGTTCCAGGTCTGGGAAGTACTCGCCATGCAGAAGCATCATCTCATTTAGCCTTTGCAACAACCCTACAAGGCAGAATATCTCTTATCACACCCATTTTACAGAAAAGGGACCTGAGGCCCACAGAGGTTAAGTCACATAGCTAGAAAGAAGCAGAGTGAGAACTTGACCCCAAGCATCTTGGCTCAAGCATCTATGCTTGTAACTACCTCCTTCTACTTTTGCCTGGAGCAGTTCAGGGTACAGAGAGAGGAAAATAAACAGACTTTCCAAAAGGAAAGTTAGAAGCATGTGGTAAGGAAAATGATGGGGTCGTGGAGCTTTTCCAGACCCTAAATGTACAGAGAAAAAAAACTGTGGTTTCAAGTCACACAATCCAAGCGTGAAGCAATCCCTTGTGAATTCTTTTGTATCACAAATGTCTCATTTAACCCCTTCACAACTAGAGTTAAGTGTGTCCTTCTGTCCCCAGTTCAGTGGAAGTGTCAATACTAGGGTCTTGAGGCAAAGACAAGTTACGTGCCGCAGCCCCTAAGGAAATACTGAGCATCCAGCTAATGTAAATATCAGGGTAATTTTTTCAAGGATCCTTTACCCCACCCTGCCCTCTCCCTGGGCAAGAGTGCGCCCTTTCCTCACAAATTCCAAAGCCTAGACAATGAGACAAATGAACTTGTGTTTGTTTCCTGTAGATTGGAAAAAAGTGTTTGGTGGCAGATTCCAAATGGTTTACTTGTTGCCGGAGTTAGTTCCTGGTGTAACACAAACTCTGAAAGGACATTATCGCAACAACAAAGAAGCAGCTTCATTTGCACAAAAACTCCCTGGCCAGGGACACAAGTCTCTGGAATACGGTTGTGACTTGGTGTCAAACAAAATATGTAACTTTAGAAGCACTCCAAGTAGGTGTGCTCAGATGGGCAGAAGGTAAAAGCTGCCAGAGTGGATGGTTTTAAAGTGTGAACAGAACTAAATTTCACCCTGTCTCAGGACACAAGAGCATAAACATGATTCTGTTTGAGGGACATAAAAAAGGCGACCTTCATCAACAACGGAAGGCACAAATGGTGCAGGAGAAGACCTTTGCTTCTCTGCTTAAAATGTAGCTGAAAATATACATCTTGCAGCTGTATTTTAAAATACATAACATTTTTGATGGATGAAAGACCTCAATGTGAGACAGGAATCCATCAAAATTCTAGAGGAGAACATAGGCAACAACTTC
>NW_023251215.1:0-1065 GCF_002007445.2 Ailuropoda melanoleuca
TAATGCCGGGATCACGCCCTGAGCCGAAGGCAGACGCTTAACCGCTGTGCCACCCAGGCGCCCCTTAAGACGCTCTCTTAATGTTGTGCAATATTCTGTCTCGTGGATATCTTGGTTAACTCAGTCACCATATAAACCACCTTCATCAGGTGCTGGGTCCTGGGCTGGGCCATGGAGATAGTGCCCGGAACAAGAAGGAGCAGGGGCAGAGGGAGGTGAGAATGAGAAATTATAAGCAGATCCATGGTGCCACGATAGGGATAGCCATCCCTCTGTTGTTAGCCGTTTATCTGGCATTTCTGATGTTGTGGCAAACCGCCAGGGCCCTACATGAGGGAGGGCACAGCCTGAGCCCAGACTGGAATTCAGATGCAGGAGGACCAAGCCCCTCAAGGGTGCTGTTGCTAGAAGAGGTTGGGGTTGGGGGAGAGCGAGGAGTACTTTTCCAGTCCCATTTCTGGGAGTGGGGTAGGTGGGCCTGGGAAGCGCAGCCCGTCTGCCTGGCCCCATGAACTTGAACTTCACTCCCAACAGGAGTCCACACAGAAAGCTGCAGTCATGAGGGCCTCCTGGGACAGGCACCACTGTGTCTCTCAGGGTCCAGGCTGCAAGTTCTTGCNCTCTTGCGGGACACCGTGTCCCTGGCCGGAAAGCAGCATTCTCTCAGGGGAGCCGCATCAGCAGGTGAGGCCTGCAATGGTGTGCAGCCTTCCAGACGCCTCTTGAGCGCAGGAGAAAGCAGAGGCTTTATGGTCTCCATGGTAACTGTAATTGTGGCTCTTCGCTGGTTTTGTGCAGGTTTTCTGGGGTCTTTAAGGAGTAACTGCCGGTGGAAGGTGCTTTGCACAGGGCTGCAAGTTGTATGCAGGTGGCGTGNTTGCAGGTGGCGTGTGAGCAAGTACAGGCCGGACTGCTCCTGCTTGGGCAGCCGAGCCGTCGGGGAGGTCGGGACCCCTGAGGACTGGGACTGCTGCGTGCACAGGTACGCACCGCGTCCGGGCTCTGCGCACACGTGGCCGACATCACTTCCAGAGCTGTTGCGGCAGCTCATATGTCCCCCACAGC
>NW_023251216.1:0-160 GCF_002007445.2 Ailuropoda melanoleuca
CCCCTTTTTCAGCCGGTCCCCTGAGTCGAGCTGGATAGATACCAGACCAGCCTGAACATCCACGGAATCAGACTGAGACGCAGGTAGATACATCTGGATCTCTACAAATGAACATCTCCAGCGCTGAGTATTGAGGAACGAAGCGGGGAGCCGTGAAACC
>NW_023251216.1:394-561 GCF_002007445.2 Ailuropoda melanoleuca
GGCTGGCGGTGTTAGAAACACAAAGGACAGAGATGCGCCGGCCCTGGAAGTGAGGGCTGGGACCCTGGGTGTGGGGCGCACAGCCCGGGACGCTGTAGGGTTGAGCAGCACCAACAGAAACAGAGTTAAAGTGGCCAGAACATCAGTGGAGAATGGTCCACGATCCC
>NW_023251217.1:0-974 GCF_002007445.2 Ailuropoda melanoleuca
TGGAACGTTTACCCAGAGTGATCCTTGGCCCCTAAAGATTTTGTCTGTGGTATCTGTTCTTTGGTTTCAGACACTATGGTTTTGGAATACACCGCCCCCACACCCTGCCATGGGTCACGTCCCAGCCAGGGGTGCCTATATGCAGAAGTTCTTACACCTTCCTGGGCAACACTAGCTCCCTGATTTTTGTCTTCTCTCCTATAAGATTTATGAAATTTATTACTTCTCCATCTACTTAAGTGTAATGTTTTCATATTATAGCATTCATATATATCCTAGTGATTTCCCCAACTAAATGTAAAAATTTGTTGAAAGATGAGGCCATACCATACTTTTTCAGCTTCCCTATGGTGCTTAATAGTGTTGAGAAAAGTGCTCAATAGATACTTGAAACTTATTTGTTTACATGGTCCCTTCTAGAATGTTCTAAGGTACATCTAAATATAATTTTGTACATAACTTGGGCCCAATATNCATTTTGTACATAACTTAGGCCCAATATAGTCCAATGAGTGCTTTAGACAGTTACAACATAATGCAATCCCAGGATAATAAGAGGTAATTTTCCAGGT
Organism: Ailuropoda melanoleuca; assembly: GCF_002007445.2. Classification (NCBI taxonomy): domain Eukaryota; kingdom Metazoa; phylum Chordata; class Mammalia; order Carnivora; family Ursidae; genus Ailuropoda; species Ailuropoda melanoleuca. Next base: position 573 of record NW_023251217.1, read on the forward strand.
GTTACCACATTTAACCCTCACAATAACTGTGTGAAGTGCATCCCCATTTCACAGATGATATCCAGAGAAGGATGTAAGCTACTTTCCAAATGTCATACTGCTCATAAGAAGGAGCTACTGGAATTTAAAACCAGCTTTGTCTGCCCCATATCTGGTGTTCTCAACCTAACTCAGCTCTTGGGCCTTACCATGTGGCAGATGGGGCCCTGAGAATGCATCTCCTCAGATACAGATCATGAAGTGTGAGATGTGGAAAAGACCTTAAGAATTTCTAGGGAAAATTCTATCTTTCTTTCTTTCCTTTCTCTTCTCTTTTTTTCTTTCTTTCTTTCTTTCTTTCTTTCTTTCTTTCTTTCTTTCTTTCTTTCTTTCTTTCTTTCTTTCTCTTTCTTTCTTTCTTTC
>NW_023251217.1:1275-1402 GCF_002007445.2 Ailuropoda melanoleuca
AAAAAATCACAAAATAAGTTGTCAAAGCCCTACGACTAGGATTCAGGTCTCCCTTCATGCATTCCACATAGGAAAACTATCTTCCTGCCCAGATCCTGAGAGTTCTGCTTGCTCAGTCACTAGGTTT
>NW_023251218.1:0-868 GCF_002007445.2 Ailuropoda melanoleuca
GCAAGGAGCCTGCTTCACCCTCTTCCTCTGCCCCTCCCCCTGCTCATTCTCTCTCAAATAAATAAAATCTTTAAAAAAAAAAAAAAAAGATCACAGACTAGTCATATCTTGAGTCTAATTCCTAGCTCCACCTCTTAAAGCCAGCTACATCTTTCTGAGCAAATTAATTTCACTTAGCTTCTGCAATATGGAAATAGCATTAAATCCGTACAAGATTTGAGTGAGATAACATATATAAAATGCTCAACTGCTTAGCATATAGTGTATGCTTAAAAGTTGACAGCCATTATTAAAAGTCATATAGTCCTTGACCTGGAGAAGTTCACAGACCGTGAACAAAAACAGAAAACTGAAAAATATCTGTACCATATCAGACAAAGTATCAATACTCTTAATATAAAAGGGCTATTGAAAAATCAGTTAAAAAAAAAAAGTACATACGATTTTGTAAAAATGGGGGGGTTGGATGAAGAGATAATTCCCCAAAGAAAAAATACACATAATCAAATGAAAAATACTCAACCTCGTAAGTTTAGACATTACTTCTCTAACTGCAAAACCTCAGGGTAAGAGAGAAGAGAGAAGCAAAGCCCCAAGAATTAAAGGCCAGTAAGAAAAACGAGGTATACTGGATGGCAGGCTGCCTTCGCCCGAGCAGCTTTTCCTTCAAAGCTGAAGTAGCTCAGTTCCGCAGCTTGGCTTCTCTCTTAAAACACTCCACATTATTAGTTACTGCTTGATTTTAGAACCTCACTGAAGAGGTGAGCATTCTGTAGGTCATATGGGGCCATGATGCATGCCCTTAATCCATTCCAGAATAATCCAGAGTGGTTTTGTTCTGATTTGGCTCCAATGACTGTTCCAATGT
>NW_023251219.1:0-1828 GCF_002007445.2 Ailuropoda melanoleuca
TATGGCCAGTAGTCCTGATGACCATGCCCCATGGACCAGCTGTCTCCGACCTCTTTCTTCTTTCCCCTTTGTCACCCAACTCGTTCCCAGTGTGTCCTCCCCTTCTGACCGCCAGCTGGGCAGTCAGAGTGGTGTGTGTGTGTGTGTGTGTGTGTGTGTGTGTGTGTGTGTGTNGTGTGTGTGTATGCAGGTGCTCATGCCTCTACCTGCCTGGGGATGCCCAAGGTCATGCCCCACATGGGACGGGGTGTGGATCTATCTGCAAGGATCTGAGGAGCTCTCACCCCCAACGTGAACCTCATGGGAGGGTTGGGGCTGGCCTAGGACTGGAGAGCAGCCCTGCTTCTTGGACTCTGCACCCCTCATTTGTCCTGGCCAGTGCCTGCCTCTCTGGACCCCAGGTTCCCAAGTGTCCCTGAGGGTTGGACATGGAAATGCTTGCACGTGGCCGCTCCCCCGGGGTAGGTGGAGGACAGGTGCACCAGGCACGCAGGCCTCCCCACTGAGAGGGTCAGGTGTGCACAGGGGACCTGCACACAGCACGTGTATCATGACCCAGCACTGCGGCGGATGTGCACGAGACCTGTGGCTCCACACCTGACCGGTCCTCCATGTTCCCTCACCACCGTCAAGTGCTCTGTGGCCCCAAAGTCGGCTGAGCCCCACAACCATGCCCACCCCAGCCAGCAAGCCTCAGGGTGCAAGGCCAGGTGGGTTGTACGGACATCTGGGGACGCAGAGGTCACTGAATACCCGCCCCCCCCAGCTGGCCTGGAATGCAGACTCCCTCCTAGGGTCCAGCTAAGCGCATGGCTGGGCCAGGGGACCTGGAGACATCAGTGGAGGCCTACTCGGGGCAGGGAGAAGATTCGTCCGCCCCCTTCCCCTTCCCCTCATTCTCCCTCATCTTCCTGGCAGGACCAATGACAGAGGTCCAGCCTGCCCCTGGCAAACGAGTGAGGACTTTGGGGGCCCAGACCCCGAGTAGGGTCCCGCTGGCTAGAGTACCCCCAAGTGCCCTCGGCCCCCAGCTCCAGCCAGCCTGGAGGTGGAAGGAGGCCAAGATGAGGTCTCTGCTTGTGCTCAGTGACTGGCTGGCAGGTGGAGGGGGGGGCAGATCCTCAGACCGGATGGGGAGAGGGGAGAGGGGAGAGCCCGCCTCTCTGGAGCCCTCCAGGAAATGACCCCTGGGGCCAGTGGGGGACCTTGGGTGATTGTGCGGGACAATGGACAAAGGGGGCTGAGTTTCCAGAGCCAAGTACCTTCCACTGCCTGGCTGCTCCTCAGCGGAGCACGGCTGGTGGGAAGCCCAGCTGGCGGGCTGGGCTATAAAGTCTGGCCTCCTGGGGTGCAGACTCAGGTGCCAGGGGCTGGAGGGCCGGCATGGCGACGAAGTGCGTCCTGCTGGGCCCGGTCCTGGTGCTGCTCTGGGTGTCTGTGGCTTGGGCTGAGGTCCTGGTGCAGCCAGATTTTGATGCCAAGAAGGTACCAGCGGCCCCTGTGCTGTGCCGCGGGTGGGCGTGGGGACTGAGACCCATGGGAAACGACAGCACCATGGGATAACAGTGCGCCGTCCGTGGACCCTTGGGCCCTCTCTCCATTGAATCCTGAAACAACCCTGTGGGGGTAATTACTGACCCATTTCACGGTTGGGGGAACTGAGGTCGTGCGACCTGCCCAGGTAGGTGGCCGAACAGGGGCTCAGAGCAAGAGATGGGCACAGAGAACCCCCCGGCTGGGTGATTCCAGACAAACCTGTGCAGCCATGGGTCTCTGTGGCCCTGGTCCCAGGGCAGAGCCGGCCAGTGAGCTGCTTTGCCTCTGGTAC
>NW_023251220.1:0-168 GCF_002007445.2 Ailuropoda melanoleuca
ATATTTCCCTGGACTGTGTGGGGTCTCAGAGACCACTATGGGGCACTCTCGTCAGGCTTCCGCGAAGACTTCCCTCCTGTTTCCGTATTCACGAAGGGTGATGATAGTGCTAAGGCGGTCCCTGTACGGTGTTGTTTCTGACGGACGTGTTTTGGGCCTTTTCGTTCC
>NW_023251220.1:292-1018 GCF_002007445.2 Ailuropoda melanoleuca
ACCAAAGCACCTTGATTCCTGTTCCACCTTCCATAAGGCCGTCGTGACTTCAAGGGCTTTCCACTCACACTTTGTTTCTTGGTTCTAAGGGCTGGATCCTCCCCAGGCCCCTACACCCAATGTGGAATCGGGGTCCCCAGTGAAAAGGCTGCTGTTCGCTGAAGTTGTTTTCATGGACGCTCTGCTTTATTACCAATGAGAAGGGCGCTGTGTCTTCGAAAATCCTAAAACTTTTCAATCATTCTCCCTTACTCACGAGATATGATGGTCATTGATATTTCCCTGAATTGTGTGGGGTCTCAGAGACCACTATGGGGCACTCTCGTCAGGCTTCCGCGACCACTTTCCCTCATGTTACCCTATTCACAAAGGGTGATGATAGTGCTAAGACGGTCCCTGTACGGTGTTGTTTCTGACGGACATGTTTTGGGCCTTTTCGTTCCATTGCCGCCATAAGTTTGGACAGGATTTCCCCAGGGAGCAAACATTTCGTTGGAAGCGGGTTTTGGCCGAATTGTCTTTCTCAGTGCTGTGTTCGTCGTGTTTCACTCACGGTACCAAAGCACCTTGATTCCTGTTCCACCTTCCATAAGTCCGTCGTGACTTCAAGGGCTTTCCCATCACACTTTGTTTCTTGGTTCAAAGGGCTGGATCTTCCCCAGGCCCCTACACCCAATGTGGAATCGGTGTCCCCAGTGAAAAGGCTGCTGTTCGCTGGAGGTGTTT
>NW_023251220.1:1217-2533 GCF_002007445.2 Ailuropoda melanoleuca
TTTTTTCTGACGGACGTGTTTTGGGCCTTTTCATTCCATTGCCGCCAGCATTATGACAGGATTTCCCCAGGGAGCAAGCATTTCTTTGGAAGAGGGTTTGGGCAGAATTGTCTTTCTCAGTGTTGTGTTCGTCGTGTTTCATTATGGTACAAAAACACCTTGATTCCTCTTCCACCTTCCATAAGGCTGTCGTGACTTCAAGGGCTTTCCCCTCACACTTTGTTTCTTGGTTCTAAGGGCTGGATCCTCCCCAGGCCCCTACACCCAATGTGAAATCGGTGTCCCCAGTGAAAAGGCTGCTGTTCGCTGGAGGTGTGTACCTGGACGCTCTGCTTTATTACCAATGAGAAGGGCGCTGAGTCCTCGAAAATCCTGATCCTTTTCATTCATGCTCCCTTACTCACGAGAGATGATGATCGTTGATATTTCCCTGGACTGTGTGGTGTCTCAGAGACCACTATGGGGCAGTCTCATCAGGCTTCAAAGACCACTTTCCCTCATGTTTCCCTATTCACGAAGGTTGATGATAGTGCTAAGACGGTCCCTGTACGGTGTTGTTTCTGACGGACGTGTTTTGGGCCTTTTCGTTCCATTGCCACCAGCAGTTATGATAGGATTAACCCCGGAAGCAAACATTGTTTTGGAAGAGGATGTTGGCCAAATTTTGTTTTTCAGTGCTGTGTTCATCGAATTTCACTCACTGTATTAAAGCACCTTGATTCCTATTCCACCTTCCATAAGGCCGTCGTGACTTCAAGGGCTTTCCCCTCACACTTTGTTTCTTGGTTCTNTCTTTGTCTCTTGCTTCTAAGGCCTGGATCCTCCCCAGCCCCCTATACCCAATGTGGAATCGGGGACCCTATGAAAAGGCTGCTGTTCGCTGGAGGTGTTTTCCTGGACGCTCTCTTTATTACCAATGAGAAGGGCGCTGAGTCCTCGAAAATCCGGAACTTTTTCATTCATTCTCCCTTACTCACGAGAGATAATGATCGTTGATATTTCCCTGGACTGTGTGGGGTCTCAGAGACCACTATGGGGCACTCTCGTCAGGCTTCCGCGACCACTTTCCCTCATGTTTCCCTATTCACGAAGGGTGATGATAGTGCTAAGGCGGTCCCTGTACGGTGTTGTTTCTGACGGACGTGTTTTGGGCCTTTTCATTCCATTGCTGCCAGCATTTTGACAGGATTTCCCCAAGGAGCAAACATTTGTTGGAAGCGGGTTTTGGCCGAATTGTCTTTCTCAGTGCTGTGTTCGTCGTGTTTCATTCACGGTACTAAAGCCCCTTGATTCCTGTTCCACCTTCCATAAGGCCG
>NW_023251220.1:2570-2749 GCF_002007445.2 Ailuropoda melanoleuca
TTTCCCCTCACACTTTGTTTCTTGGTTCTAAGGGCTGGATATTCCCCAGGCCCCTACACCCAATGTGGAATCGGGGACCCAATGAAAAGGCTGCTGTTCCCAGGAGGAGTTTTCCTGGACGCTCTGCTTTATTACCAATGAGAAGGGCTCTGAGTCCTAGAAAATCCTGAACCTTTTCA
>NW_023251221.1:0-809 GCF_002007445.2 Ailuropoda melanoleuca
CCCGCGAGAGAGCAGACTGAGACCGCGAGCTGGGGAGCGCACGCCACCAGACTGAAACGGATCTCCAGAGCGCGCGGGGGTGGCTGGTGGCTGTTGGTGTTAGAAACACAAAGGATAGAGACACACCGGCCCAGGAAGGGAGGGCTGGGATGCCGGTGTGGGGCACACATCCCAGGAAGCTGCAGGGTTGAGCAGCACCAACAGAAACAGAGTTAAAGTGGCCAGAACATCAGTGGAGAATGATCCGCGATCCCTCTGTTCTGAGACAGAGGCTGAGATTTGGCCACTGCTGCTCTGACTCTCAGAAGAGGCACAGCAAACCGCCAGGGAAAGCCACCAGAGAACAAAAGCCTGTAAAGACCGGCTCACAGTGTGCCCATCCCCATCCCCCCTCGCAGGGGACATGGAGACTCCACCCAAACAGGGCTGCCTGAGTATCAGCGCGGCAGGCCCCTCCCCCAGAAGGCAGGCTGAAAAATCAAGAAGCCCACATTCCTAAGATCCCTATAAAACAAGGGCACAGGGCCTGGGTCACCGGTCAATAATTTGGGCTCTGGACAACCCCGCAACCTCTCCTCATCAGAATGACGAGAAGGAGAAACCCCCCCAGCAAAGAAAAGACAATGAGTCTGTGACCTCTGCCACAGAACTAATGGATCTGGATATAACCAAATTATCAGAAATAGAATTCAGAGTAACAATGGTCAAGATGATGTGTAGACTTGAAAAAAGTATTAACGAAAATGTTAATGAGAATATAGAATCTCTAAGGGCGGAAATGAGAGCGAATCTGGCAGAAATTAAAAATT
>NW_023251221.1:842-1058 GCF_002007445.2 Ailuropoda melanoleuca
CAAATGCAGTCAAAAGTAGAGGCTCTGACGGCCAGGGTGAATGAGGCAGAAGAACGAATTACTGAATTGGAGGATGGGTTAGTAGAAGAGAAAGCTAAAATAGAATCTGGACTCAAAAAATACCACGCTCAGGAATGTAGGTTATGGGAGATTACTGACTCAATGAAACGTTCCAATGTCAGAAACATCAGCATCCCCGAGGGAGTGGAGAAAAAC
>NW_023251222.1:0-534 GCF_002007445.2 Ailuropoda melanoleuca
CAGCACTGAGAAAGGCAATTCGGCCAAAACACGCTTCCAACGAAATGTTTGCTCCCTGGGGAAATCCTGTCGAAACTGCTGGCGTGAATGGAACGAAAAGGCCCAAAACACGTCCGTCAGAAACAACACCGTACAGGGACCTACCTAGCACTATCATCACCCTTCGTGAATAGGGAANNTGAATAGGGAAACATGAGGGAAAGTGGTCGCGGAAGCCTGACGAGAGTGCCCCATAGTGGTCTCTGAGACACCACACAGTCCAGGGAAATATCAACGATCATCATCTCTCGTGAGTAAGGGAGCATGAATGAAAAGGTTCAGGATTTTCGAGCACTCAGCGCCCTTCTCATTGGTAATAATGCAGAGCGTCCAGGAAAACACCTCCAGCGAACAGCAGCCTTTTCACTGGGGACCCCGATTCCACAATGGGTGTAGGGTCCTGGGGAAAATCCAGACCTTAGAACCAAGAAACAAAGTGTGAGGGGAAAGCCCTTGAAGTCACGACGGCCTTATGGAAGCTGGAACAGGAATCAA
>NW_023251222.1:665-884 GCF_002007445.2 Ailuropoda melanoleuca
TCAAAACTGCTGGTGGCAATGGAACGAAAAGGCCCAAAACACGTCCGTCAGAAACAACACCGTACAGGGACCGTCTTAGCACTATCATCACCCTTCGTGAATAGGGAAACATGAGGGAAAGTGGTCATGGAATCCTGACGAGAGTGCTCCATAGTGGTCTCTGAGACCCCACACAGTGCAAAGAAATATCAACGATCATCATCTCTCGTGAGTAAGGGA
>NW_023251223.1:0-1527 GCF_002007445.2 Ailuropoda melanoleuca
CAGGCCCATGGGTGGGTCGAAGCTAAACTTCCACACAAGGGTCCATTGTGGTTGCATGGGCTGGCCCTGGGCTCTGCCAGCCCTTCCGGCTCCCGGAAAATGCTTCCCATCTGGCAGCTCCTGGAGTGGTCTGTCCTTGGCCAAGGCACCAGCCCCACACCCAGCCTTTCTAACCCAGTGGGGATCCTGGACTCTGGCAGCTTCAGAGCTCTGGGGTCCAGCTCCCATTTCACAGNAAGGATTAGAACCCAGGACTCTGAGGCGCCTGGCTGGCTCAGTTGGAAGAGCATGTGAATCCTGACCTCAGGGTCATGAGTTTGAGTCCCACATGGGGTGTAGAGATTGCTTTAAAAAAAACTTAAAAAAGAAAAATGAACCCAGCACTCTGGCCATTTTTTCAGTTCTCACTACCCGCAGGACGCNACGCCTGGCTGGCTCAGTTGGAAGAGCATGCGAATCTTGACCTCAGGGTCATGAGTTCGAGTCCCACATGGGGTGTAGAGATTACTTTAAAAAAACTTAAAAAAGAAAAAATGAACCCAGCACTCTGGCCATTTTTTCAGTTCTCACTACCTGCAGGACGCAGTAGCATTTGGTCTCAGAGAAGGGAAGGGGCTCTCCCACCATACAGCCAACTGTGGCAGAGTCTAGGTGAAATGACTGGCTCCTAGGTGGCTGCTTGCCTACCCTAGACCTCTTGGGAGATCTGGGCCTTTTCCGTTCAGCTGTGTGGCCCTGAGAGGATGGCTGTTCCTCTGTGTCTGCAGGTTAGGGGGGTTTCACCTCACAATCTAGCCCTGACATCCTGAGTTTTCAAGTCAGGTAGAACACACTGGATGGAACGAGGAAATGAAGCTCTAGAATCTGGGGGTCTGGCAGCTTGCACCAGAGCTGAGGCTCTGGGGGCCTGAGGCTCCCCAGCCCTTGCCTAGGCTCTCAGCGCCACCTGGGGCCCAATCAGTGGTGTCCCACTGGGGCTGCCACTGTGAGCCTTCACTTGGTGAAGGCATTCAGTGCTGCTGGGTGGTAGGGGCGCTGGGATAAAGAAGGGGCTCTGGCCCCTGGTGTAAGGGAGTAGCCCACAGGAAGTGACAGCTTGGCATGAAGTGACAACAGAAAGTCTAGGGCAGAGGAGGGGCTCTGAACACCACAGGGCCGTGGAGGAGAGGAATTATCATCATGGCAAATCTCACTGACTATCCTCTGGGCCAGCCCTGGGCCAGACCCTGGGGACCCTCAAGAAGTCGATCACGATCTCNCAGAGGAGGGGCTCTGAACACCACAGGGCCGTGGAGGAGAGGAATTATAATCATGGCAAATCTCACTGACTATCCTCTGGGCCAGCCCTGGGCCAGACCCTGGGGACCCTCAAGAAGTCGATCACGATCTCATGGAGATGGAGGAAGCGGAGGTAGGAGCCCAGGAACAAACACATGGAGCTGGATCTTGGAGAATAGTAGTAATTTGCTTTCTGTACTGAGGGTGTTGCAGGCTCAGGGAAGAGCCTGTGCCAAGGCATGGAGGAGC
>NW_023251224.1:0-166 GCF_002007445.2 Ailuropoda melanoleuca
CCCTTGAGATCCTTCGTAGTGTTTCCAGATATGTTCAGCCTCCCCAAGTTCTTTTACATTCAAGATGACGGGTTTTTTTTTTAAGATTTTTATTTATTTATTTATTTATTTATTTGACAGAGATAGAGACAGCCAGCGAGAGAGGGAACACAAGCAGGGGGAGTGG
>NW_023251224.1:200-770 GCF_002007445.2 Ailuropoda melanoleuca
CTGATGTGGGGCTCGATCCCATAACGCCGGGATCACGCCCTGAGCCGAAGGCAGACGCTTAACGGCTGTGCCACCCAGGCGCCCCCTCAAGATGGTGTTTTTTAAAGGAATCTCTATGCCCAAGGTGGGGCTCGAACCCATGACCCCCAGATCAAGAGTCACATGCTCCCCCCACTGAGCCAGCCAGCCGCCCCTCAAGATGGCATTCTGGAATAGTACTGCTTTCATACTAAAATCTGTGGTCCACACAACATTGTCCTTCCTGCCTCTGTGCATTTATTTTTCATCACACAACGTTTCAAATTGAGAGAGAATTCTCAGGGCTTCACTGCAGAACCGTGACAACAGACGGGTCTCGCCACAGTTCGTGAGCCCTCCAGAAACTCGCTCTCTTGCTGTCAGTAAGTAGTTCCTGTTCTCCTGTGGGCAATCTTTGTCTATCCGGAGATTCTCTCTCCCTCTCCCTCCCCTCCCCCTGCTCACAAACGAGCTCACCCATGCACTCCCGCTAAAATAAATAACATCCAGACACCTGGGTGGCCCAGTCAGTGAAGCATCTGCCTTCGGCTC
>NW_023251225.1:0-3873 GCF_002007445.2 Ailuropoda melanoleuca
TTATATTATATATATAATGGAATATTACCTGGCCATCAAAATAATTAAATCTTGCCATTTGCTTTGACATTTTTGGAACTAGAGTGTATTATCCTAAGTGAAATATGTCATTCATTGAAAGATAAATATATATGATTTCACTCATATGTGACATTTAAGAAAGAAAATAGATGAACATAGGGGAAGGGAAGGAAAAATAAAATAAGATGAAAATTGAGAGAGAGGTAAACAATAAGTGATATTGAACTTTAGGAAACAAAGTAACGGTTGCTTGAGGGGTGGTGAGTGTGGGGAAGGGATAATTGATGATGGATATTGAGGAGGGCGTTTGATGTACTGAGCACTGTGTGTTAAATACAACTGATGAATCATTAAATTCTACCTCTGAAATGTATATTAAAAAAAGAATCATTTAAAAAATACAGTCAAGAGTACCTCACAGAAAAATTAATCCAACGGCCAGGAAATGACTCAAAACAAATGTAATCAGTTTTTTGAATGGGTTGATCTGTATATATCCAGATTGAAAATCTATTCACATTCTCCAGTCTTCAAACCATCCCATTCAAACCTTCCTTTCGTGTTCTTATAACATTATCTTAGCTTGATCTCATCAATTTTCCACTAACTTCAAGTATTCAAACTCCAACCAAGCTTCTTCTATCTCGTATTCAGTTTAACTATTATTTTCTTTTTTCTTCATTTTTCTTAGTTCAAATTTTAGTTAGTTAACATACAATGTAATATTAATTTCAGGTGTAGGATTTAGTGATTCATCACTTACATGCAACATTCAGTGCTCATCATAACAAGTGCTCTCCTTTTTTTTTTTTTTAAAGATTTTATTTATTTACCTGACAGAGATAGAGACAGCCAGTGAGAGAGGGAACACAAGCAGGGGGAGTTGGAGAGGAAGAAGCAGGCTCATAGCATAGGAGCCTGATGTGGGGCTCGATCCCATAACACCAGGATCACGCCCTGAGCCGAAGGCAGACGCTTAACCGCTGTGCCACCCAGGCACCCCAACAAGTGCTCTCCTTAATAACTATCCCCCATCTAGCCTCTCCCCCACCCACCCATTTCCATGAACCCTCGGTTTGTTCTCTCTCTTAAAGAGTCTCTTATGGTGGGGCACCTGCGTGTCTCAGTCAGTTAAATATCTAAATCTTGATTTCAACTCTGGTCATGATCTCAGAGTCATGAGGTTTTGTCCTGTATCCTATTCTGTGCTGAGCAAGGAAGCTGCTTAAGATTATCTCTCTCCCTTTCCTCTGCTCCTCTACCCTGCTCATGCTTTCCCTCTAAAAAATAAAAAATAAAATTAAAAAAGAGAGCCTCTTGTGGCTCCTTTCCCTCTCTTTTTTTTTCTTTTCCCCATTCCCATATGTTCATATTTTTTCTTTATTAAATACCACATGTAAGTGAGCTCACATAGTATTTGTCTTTCTCTCACTGACATATTTCACTTAGCATAATACAGTCTAAGGCCATCCACATTGTTCCAAATGGCAAGATTTTATTTTTTGATAGCTGAGTAATATTACATATATACCACACATATATGTAATATATGTACACATATACCACATGTTCCTTATCCATCAGTTTAAGGATATTTGGACTTTCTCCATAGTTTGGTTATTGTTGATAATGATGTTATAAACATCAGGGTGGATGGGCCTTTTGAATCTGTATTTTTTAGTCCTTTGGATAGATACCTCCTCATGCAATTGCTGTATTGTAGGGTAGTTCTATTTTTAACTTTTTGAGGAAACTCCATACTGTTTTCCAGACTGGTACCACCAGTTTGCACTCCCACCAACAGTGCAAGAGTGTTCCCCTTTCTCTCCCTCCTTGCCAACATCTGTTGCTTCTTACCTTGTTCATTTTTGCCTTTCTGAGATGTGTGAAGTGGTATCTCATTGTGGTTTTCATGTTTATTTCCCTGATGATGAGTGATGTTCAGCATCTTTCCATGTGTCTATAAGCCATCTGCATGTCTTCTTTGTAAGAAATATCTATTCATTTTTTCTGCCCATTTCTTAGTTGGATTACTTGGGGCTTTTTGTGTGTTGAGATTTTTAAGTTCTTTATGGATTTTGGATACTAACTCTATCAGATGTGCCACTTTCAAATAACTTCTCAATTCCATAGGATGCTTTTCAGGTTTGGGGATTATTTCCTTCACTGTGCAGAATCTTTTTATCTTGATGAATTCCCATTAGTTCATTTTTGATTTATTTCCCTTGTCTCTGGTTATGTATATAGTACAAAATTGCTAGATTTCTTCTGCTAGGTCAAGGAGGTTGTTACCTGTGTTGTCTTCTAAGATTTTGATGTTTCCCTTTCCCACATTTAGGTGTTTCATCCATTTTGAATTTATTTTTGTCTATATTGTACAAGAGTAGCACAGGTTCATTCTCTTATAAGTTTCTGTCCAATTATCCCAATAACATTTGTATAAGAGACTTTTTTCCATTGGATATTCTTTTCTGCTATATCAAAGATTGACCATTTAGTTGTTGGGATATCTATATGAATCTTAAGAAAGCAAATTATCATAGGTCTAGCCTGAAAAGATAACTAATTATGATTGGGATGAAAATGGACTGTGGAAGGAGGAGAACCATTTTCTAAAAGGATTGATGGGAAATACATTTTATTCAGTGCATATTAACCAATCTGAGCCACTCCCTAATCATCCCTCAAAACACTCAACTTTTCATTCTCAAAAGCCATTATTACCACTTAATAAGTTAGTTTCTGTTATAGGCATTTAATTACAAATTTAGTGTTATTATAATTCCACTAAACCAGATTTGGGAGGTTGGTTTGGTGTGAACCTCTCTGAACCACTATTTTTAATAGACATATCTGTTTAGACACGAGCTTACAAAGGTCTTTTCATTATCTTTAGCTTGGCTCCATGCCTGAATAACATGGATGAATGGCCATCACTGTTTATGGGATAATTCTCCTATATTCTTATTTCAGAAGGTCAGATGTAAATAAGGAATGTAGAATAAACATGTAAGAAACATTTCATTATCCAAAGCAGTGGATGACTGCTATATTAAAACTGGAAAAATGTATTTTTTCTCAAAATAGAAGATCCCCATGTTAGAAGATATACTATGACTGTGGATATGTATATACCAAAACTAACTGTCTTTAGATATTTCTTGATTATTAACTTAGAAAAAGCTTGATTTTGGAATGGCATAAGTATAACTTATCTTCTAATATATGACAGGGAATTTTCTCTTCACATGAAACTATATGATAATGCAAATATTTTCAAAAAGGAAGTGTGTGTTTGACTTGAAAGTCTTACCTCATATCACATAACTGCAATTTCAAATTTGGAAAAATAATAAGATATTCACTGCTTAATATTGATGACCAAATACTCATTGAGCACCAGATCCTGGAAGCTGTATGACCTCTTCTTAAAACCATTACTCTCAGAGCAAGAAATATAATGGACTTTTCTAACATAAAGAAGAAGGCAGAGACGTAGCCATAATGTGAAGACAGAGGAATTCACCCCAAATGAAAGATCAAGATAATTCTCACACAGAGAATATAGAGAAACAGAGACAAGTAACATGCCTGATGGAGAATTTAAAGGAACATTCATGAGGATATGTACTGGGCTAGAGAAAATAATAGAAGACTTCAGGGAGACCATTACCACATAGATAAAAGAGTTGAAAAAAAGTATCAGTCATAAATAAATATCCAATAACTGAGATTCGAAACATGCTTGATGCAATGAGCACAAGACTGGAAGAAGCAGAGGAAGGAATGAGTGATACAGAACACAAGGTAATGGAAAATACTGAGGCTGAACAAAAGAGAGAATGAAGAATT
>NW_023251225.1:5021-23115 GCF_002007445.2 Ailuropoda melanoleuca
AAAAATGTTCAAAATCATTAGCCATTAAGGAAATTCAAATCAAACCCACATGAGATATCACCTTACGCCAGTTAGAATGGCAAAAATTGACAAGGCAGGAAACAACAAATGTTGGAGACGATGTGGAGAAAGGGGATCCCTCTTACACTGTTGGTGGGAATGCAGGTTGGTACAGCCACTGTGGAGAATAGTGCGGAGGTCCCTTAAAAGTTAAAAATTGAGCTACCCTATGACCTAGCAATTGCACTACTGGGTATTTACTCCAAAGATACAGATGTAGTGAAGGGAAGGGCCATATGCACCCCAATGTTCATAGCAGCATTGTCCACAATAGCTAAATCGTGGAAGGAGCCAAGATGCCCTTCAACAGATGACTGGATTAAGAAGATGTAGTCTATATGTACAAAGGGATATTACTCAGCCATCAAAAAGAGCAATTTCACAACATTTGCTGCAACATTGGCAGGACTGAGGAGATAATGCTAAGCGAAATAGGTCAAGCAGAGAAAGACAATTATCATATGGTTTCATTCATTTATGGAACATAAGAAGTAGAAGATCGGTAGGAGAGGGAAGGGAAGAATTAAGGCAGGGCAAACAGAAGGGAGAATGAACCATGAGATACCATGGACTCTGGGAAACAAATTGAGGGCTCCAGAGTGGAGGGGAGGTGGGGGATTGGGATAGGCCAGTGATGGATATTAAGGAGGGCACATATTGCATGGTGCACTGGGTGTTATACGCAAGCAATGAATTATGGAACATTGCATCAAAACTTGGGATGTACTGTATGGTGACTAACATAACATAATAAAAATTATTATAAAGAAAAAAATAAAACTGTAATAGAAAGGAATGCTTCCAAACTCATTCTGTGAGGCCAGCATTACCCTGATACCAAACCCAACAAAGACAGCACTAAATTTTTTTTTTAAAGATTTTTTTATTATTTATTCAACAGAGATAGAGACAGCCAGCGAGAGAGGGAACACAAGCAGGGGGAGAGAGAGAGGAAGAAGCAGGCGCACAGCAGAGGAGAGCCTGACGTGGGGCTCGATCCCACAACGCCGGGATCACGCCCCGAGCCGAAGGCAGACGCTTAACCGCTGTGCCACCCAGGCGCCCCCAAAGACAGCACTAAAAAGGAGAACTACAGGCAATATCCCTCATGAAGATGGACTCAAAAATTCTCCATAAAATACTACTAAAGTGAACCCAAGAGAACATTCAAAGAATGATTCACTACAACAAAATGGGATTTATATTTGTGTTGCAAGTTTGGTTTAATATTTGCAAATCAATGAACATGATACACCACATTAATAAACACAAGGATGAACACATTATGAACTTTTCAATAGATGGAGAAAACACAATTGACGACATCCAGCCATAGTAGAAAATACTCATCAAAATAAGTTAATAGCAAAAATACTTCAACATAATATATCCCATATATGAAAGACCGACAACTAATATACACAAGGGAGAAGAAGTGAGAGAGTTTCCTCTATGGTCAGAAACAAGAGAGGGATGTCCATTCCCCGTTATTTCACATAGTATTGCAATTCTACCACAACCATCAGAAAACACAAAGAATTACAAGGGACCCAAATAGTAAATGAAAACATAAAACTTTCAATGTTTCCACAAGACATGGGAGTCTATTTCCTAGAGGAGAGCATAGGGAACAAACTCTACGACATCAGCCACAGCAAACTTTTTCATGGCACATCTCCAAAGGTAAGAGAAACAAAAGGTAAGATGAACTTGTAGGACTTCATCAACATAAAAAGCTTCTGCACAGCCAAGGAAACAGTCAAAAAAACTAAGAGGCAGCCCACGGAATGGGAAAATATATTTGCAAATGATACAGATAAAAGACTAGTATCCAAGATCTACAAAGAACTTCTGAAACTCAAAACACAAGAAACAAATAAACAAATCATAAAATGGGCAGAAGATATGAACAGACACTTTTCCAATGAAGACATACAAATGGCTAAGAGACACATGAAAAAAATGTTCAAAATCATTAGCCATCAGAGACCACACTGGGATACCACCTTATGCCAATTAGAATGGCAAAATTGATAATTCATTTTCTGGGGGCTCCTCCTCAGTTTACAGTCCAGGTGATTCATTTTCCCAGTGCCAAACTGTGTTGCAGAGCTCCTAGCCTGAGGGCTCCTGGTTTCTGGAGACCTGAATGTCCTGTGCTGTGCTGCATTGGAGAGCTTGTGGTCTCAGGGCTCCTAGTCAGCCTGATAATCAGGGGATTCTTGTGCGACTGTTCTGCTGAGTTGGAAGCCTCATGATCTGAGTCCTCCTGGTCAGCCTCATGAACAGGGTATTCTTTGGCCGGTGCTGAGCTCCTTTGTAGATCTCGTGGCTTTAGCACTCCTGGTAGGCCTAGTGTTCTAGGGACCCCATGGCCCTGTGCTCTGTTGGGATAAAGTGCTCCTGATCACAGTCAGGCAGGTGTCCAGGTGAATCATTTGCCAAGTTCAGAGCTTGATGTTGGAGGGAGGTTCCTGCTTGGTATGGTTTTGTTAGGACTCAATTATTCTGTGCACTTCTGGGAGGGAGAGCTCCCAGGTAGAGGACTCCCATGCAGCCCAGTGTCCAGGGGTCTCTCCATCAGTGCCAAAATGGGTTTGAAGTCTCATGGACTTCAGGTCCTGCAAAGCCTGTTGCTATGTGGACTTGACTTCCATGTGTTCTGCTGGATTGGAGGGCTCCTGTTCAGAGGACTCTCCCTCACCGTGGTGTCAAGGGTCCTCACTTGGAATTGCAGATCTTGGTTAGAGATTTCATATTCTCAAGACTCCCAGATGGACTGAATTTTTGAGGATTCAGTTGCCCTGTTATCTGTTGCATTGGAGAGCTTGCACTTCGCCAAGGGTCTTGGTGATTACTTTGCCTGGTATACAAAGCTGCATTGAAGTGCTCATGGTCCTAAGGCTCCTGATCATGCCACTGTGAAGATGACATGTTTTCCTAGTGCCAAGCTTGGTTGGAGGGGGTTTGGTTAGAGGGATCATGTAAAGTCTGGCATTCTGGGGACTTGACTGCCCTATGGCTCTCCCACAATTAAACAACAAAAAGAAATAAATGGCATTTTAATTGGGAAGGAAGAAATAAAATTTTCAATTTCTGCAGATGACATGATACCCTATACAGAAAACCCTGAATACCCCCCCGCACACGCAAAACAAAACAAAACAAAAAAAAAAGAAAAACTAAACCCACGCACACACAACTATTAGTACTGATCAATGAATTCAGTAAAGTCAGAGGATCCGAAATCAATGTGCAGAAATCTGTTTCATTTCTAGACACTGCTAATGAATTGGCAGAAAGAAAAATTAGGAAAGGAATGTTATTTGCAATTGCACCCAAAATAATAAGATGCTTAAGAATAAACCTAACCAAAGGGGCGCCTGGGTGGCACAGTGGTTGAGCGTCTGCCTTCGGCTCAGGACGTGATCCTTGCATTGTGGGATCGAGCCCCACATCAGGCTCCTCTGCTAGAGGCCTGCTTCTTCCTCTTCCACTCCCCCTGCTTGTGTTCCCTCGCTCGCTGGCTCTCTCTGTCTCTGTCAAATAAGTAAATAAAATCTTTAAAAAAAAAAAAGAATAAACCTAAACAAAGAAGTGAAAAACTTGTACCCTGAAACACCAAAAAATGAATGAAAGAAACTGAAGATGACAGGAAGAAATGGAAAGACATTTCATGCTCAGGGATTGGAAGAACAAAGGTTGTGAAAATGTATTTACTACCCAAAGCAATCCACACATGTAATGCTATCCCTATCAAAATACCAACAGCAGTTTTTAAAGAGCTAGAACAATCAATCTTAAAATGTGTATGGTACAACAAAAGATCCCCAATAGCAAAACCAATGTTCAAACAGAAAAGCAAAAGATGAGGTTCCATGAACCCAGTCTTCAAGATATATTAGAAAAGTGTAGTATTCAACATTATATGGTACTGTCATAAAATTAGGCATATAGATAAATGGAATGGTATAGAAAACACAGAAATAGATTCACATTTTTATTAAAGAAAACATGGCATGTGTCTTTGAGATATTACAATTTGCAATTACCTGAATGAAGCTACAAGGTATTATGCTAAGTGAAATAAGTCAGTAAGAGAAAGACAAATACCATTTCACTCATATGTGAATTAAAGAAACATAGGAGCAAAGGGGAAAAAAAACAAGAGAGGCAAAAAGAAGTTGATGGTCTCCAGAGGACAAGGTGTGGGGGACGGGTTATATAGGGGATGGGGATTAAGGAGTGTACTTCTGATGAGTGCCAGATGTTGTCTGCAAGTGTTGAATCACTACATATTATACCTGAAACTACTATTACACTGTATGTTAACTAACTAGAATTAAAATAAAATTTAAAAAAGTTAAAGTGGTTACAAATGATCTAATTTTAGGTGCAATGGGCAATTGGTGTAGCAAACATAGAATGCTGTCAATTCTCTTCATTGATATTAAAGTGTGTAATGGAATTCACATTGCATTTAAGTGTTGCAAATGGTTCCTCTTTATATGCTTGAAAACAGTTATGAACTTTTTATAAATATCTGTAACAATGACAAATTCTGGTATTGATTGATTAATAAAGCATATAACTTAATTCTCCTTGGAAAAATATTAACATATATATCCATAAATACACCCATGAAGCATGTAAATATAAAAGACAAAACACTGAATCATAAGAAAGAGATCAATTTAGCACATTTGAAAGTGGAGAATTCCTGGATTAAAGGAATCACTATCTTAGCTAATGTTTTGTGAGATTTCATTACTGCCCACAGTAGACAGACAGGTTATTGAACAGTCATGGCTCTGTTACGTTTTGATGACCTTCATAAAAGGGTTCTTCTCTGTTCTCCATGCCACCAGTGGTTCTTATCCTAACAATAACCATCCTTACTTGTCTGGACAATATCAACTTTGCTGGTTACAGCTCATCAGATTCAGTTGAATTATAAATAGAAAATGCCTAGCAACCGTCAGAGTTCTAAAGCCCGTTGTTTATAATATACCATTGATATTGTTATGATACTCACCAATGTGGCTATTTCATTGTAATCTGCAGCCATTCACATAAAAGTGATTTATTACAAAAGCATATCCAACATTTTTTAAAATAAGTGTACCAATGACTGGGGCTCCAGGGTGGCTCATGTGATTAAGCAACCAACTCTTGATTTCAGTTCAGGTGATGTAAGAAGGAGCCCCAACGCTGGCCCCCTAGTCATGTGTGGAATGTACATAAGATTCTCTGTCCTGATTAGATGTTAAGTTAGAGACTGTAGTTAGAGATACAGAAGGACATTACATTATTTTTAAAGGGTGTATCCAACAAGAGGATCTAACAATTATAAATCTCTATGCCCCCAACAGGGGAGCAGCTAGATACACAAGCCAACTCTTCACCAGAATAAAGAGACATATAGATAATAATACGTTAATAGTAGGGGACCTCAACACTCCACTTTCAGCAATAGACAGATCACCTATGCAGATAATCAACAAGGAAACAAAAGCTTTGAATGAGATACTGGACCAGGTGGACCTCATAGATATATACAGAACACTACACACTAGAACAACAGAATACTCATTTTTTTCCGAATGCACATGGAAATTTCTCCAGAATAGACCATATACTGGGTCACAAAACAGGTCTCAACCAATAACAAAAGACTGAAATTATTCCCTGCATATTCTCAGACCACAACACTTTGAAACAAACTCAATCACAAGAAAACATTTGTAAGAAACTCAAACACTTGGAAACTAAGAACCATCCTGCTTAAGAATGACTGGGTAAACCAGGGAATTAAAGATGAGCTTAAGCAATTTGTGGAAACCAATGAGAATGAAAACACATCGGTCCCTATGAGACACTGCAAAGGTGGTGCTAATGGGAAAATACAGAGCCATCCAGGTCTCACTCAAAGGAATAGAACACTCTAAAATGCAGTCTTTATATTCTCACCTTAACAAGCTGGAGCTGGAACAGAAGAACAGGCCTAACCCACACAGGAGAAAGCAGGTGATCAAGATTAGAGCAGAGACCAATGAATTAGAAACCAGGATAGTAGAGCAGATCAATAAACTAGAAGCTGGTTCTTTGAAAGAATAAAAAAGATCGATAAGCCACTGACCAGACGTATTCAAAAGAATAGAGAAAGGACCCAAATTAATAAAATTATGAATGAAAGGGGAGAGAGCACGACCAACACCAAGGAAATAAAAACAGTCATTAGAAACTATTATCAACAACTATGTGTCATTAAATTAAACAACTTGGAAGAAATGGATGCCTTCCTGGAACCCTATAAACTACCAAGACTGAAACAGGAATAAATTGATTATTTAAAAAGATCGATGATCATGAAGAGACTGAAGCAGTGATCAAAAACCTTCCCAGGGGCGCCTGGGTGGCACAGCGGTTAAGCGTCTGCCTTCGGCTCAGGGCGTGATCCCGGCGTTATGGGATCGAGCCCCACGTCAGGCTCCTCTGCTGTGAGCCTGCTTCTTCCTCTCCCACTCCCCCTGCTTGTGTTCCCTCTCTCGCTGGCTGTCTCTATCTCTGTCGAATAAATAAATAAAATCTTAAAAAAAAAAAAAAAAAAAAAAAAAAAAAAAAAAACCTTCCCAAAAACAAGAGTCCAGGGCCTGATGGATTCCCCAGGGAATTCTACAAAACATTCAATGCAGAAAAAACACCTAATCTTCTGAAGCTGTTTCAAAAAATGGACACAGAAGGAAAACTACCAAACTCATTCTATGAGGTCAGGATTACCTTGGTGCCCAAACCAGGCAAATACCCAATCAAAAAGGAGAATTACAGACTGAGATTCCTGATGAATACGGATGCCAAAATTATCAACAAGATCCTAGCTAATAGGATCCAACAGTACATTAAAATGATTATCCATCACGACCAAGTGGGATTCATGCCTGAGTTGCAAGGCTGGTTCAACATTCACAGATCAGTGTGATAGATCACATTAATAAGAGAAGTGACAAGAACCACATTATGATTTCAATTGATGCACAAATGCATTTTAAAAATACATCACCTTTCCTGATTAAAACCCTTCAGAGTGAAGGGATAGAGGTACATTCCTCAAATTCATAAAAAAAAAAAAATCTAAGAAAAGCCCACAGCGAATATCATTATCAATGGGGAAAGGCTGAAGGAATTTCCTTAAGATTAGGAACATGACAAGGATGCCCACTCTCGCCATTATTGTTCAACAGAGTACTAGAAGTCCTTACAACAGCAATCAGACAACAAAAAAGAATAAAAGGCATTCAAATTTGAAAGAACTCAAACTCTCTCTCTCCCCAGATGACATGATACTTTATATAGAAAACTCAAAAGACTCCACCCCAAAATCATTATAACTCATAGAACAATTCAGTAATGTGGCAGGATACAAAATCAATGGCTCAGAAATCAGTAGCATTTCTGTACATGAACAATGAGAGTGAAGAAAGAAATTAGGGAATCAATTCCATTTACCACAGCAACAAAAAATAATAAGATATCTTGGAATTAACTTAACCAGAGAGGTAAAGAATCTGTATTATAGAAACTAAAGAACACTGATGAAAGACAATGATGAAAACAGAAAAAGATGGAAAAATATTCCATGCTCATGAATCTGAAGATTAAACATAGTTAAAATATCTATGCTACCTAAAGCAATCTCCACTTTCAACATCATCCCGAACAAAATACCAATGACATTTTTCAAAGAGCTGGAACAAAAAATCCTAAAATTTGTGTTCAATTGGAGAAGGCAATGAAATCACTAATGAAATGGTTTTTCTTTTTGTTTGTTTTTGTTTTGTTTTATTTTCATTTTTATAATACTTTTTATTACATTATGTTAGTCACTATACAGTACATCCCTAGTTTGTGATGTAAAGTTCCATGATTCATTACTTGCATATAACACCCAGTGCACCATGCAATACGTGCCCTCCTTACTACCCATCACCAGCCTATCCTATCCCCCCACTCCCCTCCCCTCTGAAGCCCTCACTTTGTTTCCCAGAGTCCATAGTCTCTCATGGTCCATCCCCCCTTCTGTTACCACTCCCTTTCTTCTTCCTTTCTTCTCCTACCAATCTTCCTACTTCTTATGTTCTGTAAATGAATGAAACCATATGATAATTGTCTTTCTCTGCCTGACTTATTTCACTTAGCATTATCTCCTCCAGCCCCATCCATGTTGCAGCAAATGTTGAGAAATCATTTTTTGATAGCTGAGTATTATTCCATTGTATATATGGACCACATCTTTTTTTTTTAAAGATTTTATTTACTTATGTGACAGAGAGACAGCCACCGAGAGTGAACACAGCAGGGGAGTGGGAGAGGAAGAAGCAGGCTCCCAGCGAAGGAGCCCGATGTGGGACTTGATCCTGGAATGCCGAGATCACGCCCTGAGCAGAGGGAAGATGCTTAAGGACTGCACTACCCTGGCGCCCCTGGACCACATCTTCTTAATCCAGTCATCTTTTGAAGGGCATCTCGGCCCCTTCCACAATATAGCTATTGTGGACAATGCTGCTCTGAACATTGGGGTGCATATGGCCCTTCTCTTCACTATGCCTGTATCTTTGGGGTAAATGCATGGCCCTTCTCTTCACTACGTCTATATCTTTGGGGTAAATACCCAGTAGTGCATTTGCTGGATCATAAGGTAGTTCTATTTCTAAGTTTTTAAGGCACCTCCACGGTATTTTCCAAAGTGGCTTTACCAGCTTGCATTCTCCCCAACAGTGTAAGAAGGATTCCCTTTCTACACATCCTCTCCAACATTTGTGGTTTCCTGCCTTGTCAATTTTTGTCATTCTAACTGGTGTAAGGTGGTATCTCAGTGTGGTTTTGATTTGAATTTACATGATGGCTAATGACTGCGGACATTGTTTTCATGTGTCTGTTAGTCATTTGAATGTCTTCATTGGACAAGTGTCTGTTCATTTCTTCTGACCATTTTTTATTTTGATGATTTGTTTCAAGTGCATTGCATTTGAGTTCTCTGTAGATCTTGGATACTAGTCTTTTAGCTGTAGTCTCATTTGCAAATATATTCTCCCATTCTGTGGGCTGCCTCTTAGGTTTTTTGACTATTTCCTTGCCTGTGCAAAAGGTTTTTATCGAAGGAAATGTTGAAAAAGAAAAACAAAGGTGGGGGCATCACATTGACAGACTTCAAGCTATACTACAAAGCTCTTATAACAAAGACAGCATGATACTGGCACAAAAACAGACATATAGACCAATGGAACAAAACAGAGAACCCAGAAAATTTCCCTTGGCTCTCTGGTCTGCTAATCTTTGCCAAAGCAGGAAGAAACCTCAGTGGAAAAAAGACAGTCATTTCAATAAATGGTGCTGGGAAAATTGGACAGCTATATGCAAAAGAATGAAACTTGACCGCTCCCTCACACCATACACAAAGATAAACACCAAATGGATGAAAGACCTCCATGTGAGACAGGAATGCATCAAAATCATAGTGGAGAACATAGGCTGTAACCTCTTTGACATTGGCCACCACAACTTCTGTCATGACACATGTCCAAAGGCAAGAGAAACAAAAGCAAAAATGAACTTGTGGGACTTCATCAAGATAAAAGTTCTGTGCAGCAAATGAAACCTAGGCAAATTCCACCTAGGGAAATACACCTGAGCAGTAGCACAGCAGCCTCCCCCCCCCACTCCCGAAGATAGACAGGAAGGACAGGTGAACAAATTTTTGGATCCCACAAGACTATAAAACTCCAACACCAGGGGAAAATAATATATTGAGCTTCAAGTGATTTCTCATGATTCATTTATCTTTCAGTCTAAAATTTTCCATTTTGTTTTACCTTTTTCCAGTTTGAACTAGATTCTCATACTAGTAACTTATGTTTTTAAGTTGTTTTTTAACTTTCATTTTTTACATCTGCATTTTATAGATATATGCTTCATTTTAGTCCTTTTTCACTGTATATATGTATATGTATAGTTTTGTTTTCTTTGTAATTTTGAGATGTATTTTCTTCAAATACAGAGACTAAAAGTCAATCAGGAAGAAGTAGATCACCCTGCTTTTCCACCCTGTAAGAAAAAAGTCTCTCCCCCAATTTTTTTTTTTTTTTTGTCATTTTGTTTTCTTGTCTTTTCTATGGTGGTTTCTGGTCTCTTCGGATTTGTCTAGGGGGTATTCTTCTTGGGGCGTGGTTGGTATTTAAGAATCTGCTCACTCACTGACCCAACCTTCTCTGGGAAAAATGACTAGAAGAAGGAATTCACAACAAAAGAAAGAACCAGAGGCAATATTCTCTGCCACAGAATTAATCGATATGGATGTAAGAAAGATGTCAGAGGTGGAATTCAGGATAGCAATTATAAAGTTAATCGGTGGGCTTGAAAAAAGCACATATAACAGTAGAAAATCTCTATGGCAGAAATGACATGTAATCAGGCCAAAATAAAACTGCTATGAATGAGATAGAGTATATGTGTTTCATGTGCCCCATGACAAATGGGTTCAGAAGGCTTCCAGTCTTTGGGTCCCTGTGGGGGTCAGGCAGAAATGAATTTCTCTGTGTTTTGCTGTGTTTGAGGGTTTGTGGTCCCTGGTCTCCTGGTCAGCCAGGTGTCTGGGGGATTAGTATTTCCACTACTGAGTTGGGTCAGGCAGCCTTTGGTCTGAGGGCCTGTGTTTCAAGGACTCCCACTGTGTCCAATGATGTGGTGATTCCTTCTCCAGTACTTACTTGTTTTATAAAATTACCTCTCTGCCAGGTGTCTGGAGACATTGTACACATGGCGCACATCTGGGTCGGATGAATGTTCAGGGCATTCACGTTGGAGCTGGGTTGGAGGGTTCCAAAGTAGTAGCAGGCCCAGTGCTCCCTCAGGACATGGACTCAACTTTCCTGTACTGAGCCTGGTTGTGACCCCAGAGGTGTAGGTGCCAGGTGGCTGAGAATCCATGGGGTTCTGATTTCCAGTGTCGCACTCCCATGTGCCAAATGGGAACATGTACCTGAACACCTGGGCCATCTGGGCAGTGGAAAATGGGTCCAGGAGCTGCTAGGTGCAGGTCAGGAGGTGTGGGCAGGGTGCTTGCCATGGGGAGGGGCAGAGAAAAGGCAGAAAACTTGAGGAATAGGAGGAAGAGCTGTGGCTGAAGTGCCATCTCTTGCCTTAGCGCAGCTTCAGCTGTTGCCGTGCTTTTATAACAGCCCTGGGGCATCACAATGCCTTCTTGTGATGTCACCACTATCTCTTGGCCAATCACCAGGGCACTCACAAGTTGGCCTCATTCGGGTGGCCAGTCACCAGGTAGCTCAGCTCGCCAATGACCAAAGGCTTTCTCAGTGACACTGAAAACATCCTTCCCTGGAAACCATGTTTTAATGGAAAGCAGATTAACTTTTAAGTGGAATTTAATTCACTACTTACAAAAATTATTAATTAAATTTATATGCTAATCAGGGATAATTAAGTAAAAAGAGAGGGAGAAGGCACAATTTATTAAGAGGGGACATTAATATTGATCCCATTGAAATTAAAAGAATAGTATAATTATACTATGATTTACTGTATCCTGACAAGTTTGATAACTTAGTGGAAGTGGACAAATTCTTTGAAAGACACAATTTGCCAAAACTCATTAAGAAGAAATAGACAAGGGGCGCCTGGGTGGTGCAGTCGTTAAGCTTCTCTCTGCCTTCGGCTCAGGGCATGATCCCAACTTTCTGGGATCGAGCCCCACATCAGACTGTTCTGCTGGGAGCCAGCTTCTTCCTCTCCCACTCCCCCTGCTTGTGTTCCCTCTCTCGCTTTCTGTCTCTGTCAAATAAATAAATAAAATCTTTAAAAAAAGAAGAAGAAGAAATAGACAAAAGGAATAGGTCTATATCTTTTGAGTAATTTGAATCAATAATAAATAATCTTTCAAAACAAAAACCAGGTGGGTTCACTGGGGAATTCTATTAAACTTTGAAGGAACTGCTTATATTAATTATCTACAATTCTTTTCAGAACATAAAACAATTTAAAATAATTCTGAGTCCTTCTATGATATCACCATTGCCCTATTATAATTCCAACAATGATATAAAAAAACTACACATCAGTGTCTCTATGAACATAGATGCAAATATTCTCAAAAATATTACAAATTGAATGCAATGATGTATAAAAAGAATTATACACCACAATGAAGTAGATCTATTCCCGTTATGCAAAATTGATTCAACATGACAAATTTATTTAATGGAATTCATTACATCCAGAGTAAATTAGAAAATAATCACATGGCCATATTAATAAATACACCAAAAGTACTGTACGATATCTGATACCCACTCGAAATTGAAACTCTCACTAAGCTAGGAATAGAGGTAACAGTTCAGCTTGACAGAAAAATACCTGCAAGAAACTTACTGCCAAATTTATAGTAAGGGTGGGAAACTAGAAACTTTGACACTAAGACCAGGAGCAGGGCAGGTATGTTCTCTCTCACTACTCCTATTCAACATAGCACAGAAGGTATATGGAAATGCAATTAGACAAGCAAAAGAAACGAAATGTATATAAACTGAGAAGGAAAATTAAAAATGCTTTTGTTCATACATGAGCTATTAATTGGGTAAAAAATCAAAAAGAGTTGACAAAAACACTCATGAAAAAATAAGTAATTAGGTAAATCTGCAAGACAAAATTTTAATGTAAAAAATGCAGCCATGGCCTATGCCATCAATGAACAAGTGTAATATGAAATGGAAAACACAATATCATTTACATAGGTCCTGAGGAAAAAAAAAGAGTAAAGAATGAAAGAAAAGAAAAAAGGAAGGGAAGGATGAATGGATGTATGTTAGGTATAAATGTAATAAAATATGTACCAGATCTCTATGGAAATGCTACAATTTCTGATGAATGCAATTAGAACTGAATAAGTAATTAGAAGTTCCATGTTCATCCATGTTCATGGATAGGAAAACTTACTGTTGTGAAGATGTTGGTTCTACTTATTTTCATTTATAGATTTAATGAAATCCCAAACAAAACTCCATCAAGTTATTCTGTGGGCACTGACAAAGTGATTATAAAACTTATGTGGGAGAAAAAAGAGCTAGATAGCCAACACTATACTGAAAAGGAAAAAAAAAAAGTTGAAAGACGGATGATAACCAAATTCAAGATTTTCTACAAAGCTGCAGAAATCATGACTGGAGGTGTGGTGTGAGAACACATGAAGACATTGATGAAAAAAACAGACAGCCCAGAAAAAGACCCACATAAATACAGTTATCTGAATTTTGTCAAAGAAACAAAGATGACACAATAAAGCAAATATTGTCTTTTCAAAATGATGCTGGGACAACTGGACATCCTGATGCAAATAAATAAATCCAGAAAACCACTTTATATCCTTCACTAAAATTAATTCAAAATGCATTGTAGACCTAAACGTAAAATGTAAAACTACAAAGTTTGTAGACGATAATGTAGAAGAAACCTAGATGATGTTGAGTATGAAAATATTGCATGGTGCACTGGGTGTTATATGCAAATAATGAATCATGGAACATTACGTCAAAAACTAAGGAAAAAAATTAGTATAAAAAAAGAAAACGACCATTTGATACAATGCCAACACATAACTTATTTTTAAGGATTTTTAAAAAGAAATCTCTACAACCAATAGTGGGATCAAATTTATAACCCTGAGGTCATGTGCCATGAACTTTACTAACTGAGACATCTATAGTCCCTGAGGCATAACTTATTTTTTTAAGGAATTGATAAGCTGCAATTTATTAAAATTAAAAACTTATTATCTATGAAAGAAAAAACTCAAAAATGAACAGCAAGCCCCAGACTCAGAAAATCTTGAAGAAAAGTGTATCTTTCTAAAAGATACACGTGATAAAAATTGTTTTCTAAATATACAAAGAACTTTTGAAACTAACAATGAAGAAAGTAACTTAATTATGAAAACACACTAAGGCCCATAATAGACCCGTCACTAGAGAAGATATATGGCAAATGTGGATATAAAACAATGTTTCGCATTGTATGTCATCAGTTATATGCAACTTAAAACATAAATAATATATTACTACATTCCTATTTGAAAACTCAATATCCAGGCAACAACAACACTAAATGCTGATGATGATGTTGCAAAACAGAAGTGATTATTTGTTACCTGCAGGGTTGTGAAATGATACAGTCACTTTGGAAGATACTTTGACACTTTCTTAGCAAGCTAAACTTATCTTAACCATACAATTGAGCAGTCCACAAAACTTGAAAACTTATGCACAGAAAAATCTATACATGGATATTTATAGCATTTATATTAATAATTGCAAAAACTTGGAAGCTAACAAGATGGTCTTCATTTGGTGAACTGATAAACTGTGGTGCATCCATACAATGGAGTATTATTGAGTGATAAAAAGTTGTAAGTTATCAATCATTGCTAGGGCATGTAGGAACTTTATATGCATATTCTTAAGTGAAGGAAGCCAATCTGAAAACACTATATAATGTGTAATCCCAACCATAATATATTCTGGGAAGAGCAGAGATATGAAGACATTAAAAGTTTGGTAGCTGCCAGGATCATGGGTGGGGGAGGAATAAATTGGCAGGAAATAAGACTACTTGAATGGTACAATAATAACAGACAAAGCAGTCTGCATAAACAGGGAGACATGGCTATTTTGTTTGTTTTGTTTTTTTCTTTTTTTATAATAATATTTTTTATTATATTATGTTAGTCACCATACAGTACATCCCTAGTTTTTGAGGTAATGTTCCATGATTCATTACTTGCTTATAACACCCAGTGCAGCATGCAATACGTGCCTCCTTAGTACCCATCACCAGCCTATCCCATTCCCCCACCCTCTCCCCTCTGAAGCCCCCAGCTTGTTTGCCAGAGTCCATAGTTTCTCATGGTTCATTTGCCCTTCTGTTTACCCCCCTTTGTTCTTCCCTTTCTTCTCCTACCAATCTTTCTACATCTTATTTTCCATAAATGAGTGAAACCATATGATAATAAACCATATGATAATTGTCTTGTTTATTCCAATGCCTATTTTTTGACACTAACAACAACAAAAAATCACAAGGTTTACAAAGAAGTAGGAAAACCTAGTCCATAGGTCAAAACATACTTTGAAAGAAACTACACCTGAGGAAACACAGAGGTAAGAAGTGCTAGACAAAAAAGTTTAAAAGGACTTTAATATGATCAAATAAGTAAATAAAAACACAAATAACTCAAGGAACTTTGTTTAAAATGTCATGTACATAAAATGAGAATATCACCAAAGAATTGTGAATTTTAAAAAAAGAGACAAACAAAGACTTTACTGGCAACATGGCACCATTGAAATTCTATCTCTCAGTTCTCAGTGCCAATGTAAATGGTTTAAACTCTCCCATAAAACGCCACAGGGTTGCAGATTGGATAAAGACATGACCCATCCATTTGCTGTCTACAAGAGACTCATTTTGAACCCAAAGATGCATTCAGACTTAGAGTAAGGGGATGGAGTACCATCTTCCACGCAAATGGACCTCAAAAGAAAGCTGGAATAGCAATTCTCATATCAGATAGATTGGATTTTAAACTAGAGGCCATAGAGAGAGATACAGAAGGGCACTATATTATTCTTAAAGGAAGTATTCAACAAGTGGATATGACAATTATTAATATATATGCCCCCAACAGGGGAGCAGCAAGATACACAAGCCAACTCTTAACCAAAATAAAGAGACATATAGATAAGAACACAGTAATAGTAGGGGACCTCAACACCCCACTATCAGAAATAGACAGAACACCCTGGCAAAAACTAAGCAAAGAATCAAAGGCTTTGAATGCCATACTCGACGAGTTGGACCTCATAGATATATATAGAACACTATAACCCAGAACCAAAGATTACTCATTCTATTCTAATGCCCATGGAATATTCTAAAGAATAGATCATGTTCTGGGACACAAAACAGGTCTCAACCGATATGAAAAGATGGAAATTATCCCATGCATATTCTCAGACCACAACGCTCTGAAATTAGAACTCAACCACAAGGAAACCTGGAAGAAACTCAAACACTTGGAGACTAAGAACCATCTTGCTCAAGAATGACTCGATAAACCAGGAAATCAAAAATCAATTTAAACAATTTATGGAGACCAAAGAGAATGAAAACACAACCGGCCAAAAACTATGGGATACTGCAAAGGCAGTCCTAAGGGGGAAATAGAGAGCCATCCAAGCCTCACTCAAAAGAATAGAAAAATCTAAAATGCAGTTTCTATATTCTCACCTCAAGAGTTGGAACAGCAACAAAGGGACAGGCCTAACCCACTCACGAGGAAGCAGTTGACCAAAATTAGAGCAGAAAATAATGAATTAGAAAACAGAAGTACAGTAGAGCAAATCAACAGGACTAGAAGCTGGTTCTTAGAGAGAATCCATAAAATTGACAGTCCACTGGCAAGACTTATTCAAAAGCAAAGAGAAAGAACCAAAATTATTAAAATTATGAATGATAAAGGAGAGGCCATGACCACCACCATTGAAATTGGAAGGATTATTAGAAATTTTTATCAACAGATATATGCCAAAAAAAATAAGCAATCTGGAAGAGATGGAGGCCTTCCTGGAAACCTATCAACTACCAAGACTGAAACAGGAAGAAATAGATTACTTAAACAGGCCAAATAATTATGAGGAGATTGAGTCTGTGATAAACAACCTTCCAAATAACAAAGCTCCAGGCCTGGACGGTTTTCCTGGGGAATTTTACCAAACATTCAAAGAAGAAATAATACCTATTCTCCTAAAGCTATTTCAAAAAATAGAAACAGAAGGAAAGCTACCAAACTCATTCTATGAGGCTAATATTACCTTGATCCCCAGACCAGGCAAAGACTCTCTCAAAAAGGAGAATTACAGACCGATTTCCCTAATGAATATGGACTCCAAAATCCTCGACAAGATCCTTGCTAATAGAATCCAACAGCAGATTAAAAGGATTATCCATCATGACCAAGTGGGATCCATCCCTGGGATGCAAGGGTGGTTCAACATTCGCAAATCATTCAGTGTGATACATCATATCAACAAGAAAAGACTCAGGAACCATATGATCCTCTCAATTGATGCTGAAAAAGCATTTGACAAAATACAGCATCCTTTCCTGATTAAAACCCTTCAGAGTGTAGGAATAGAGGGTACATTTCTCAATCTCATAAAAGCCATCTATGAAAAGCCTACTGCAAGCATTATTCTCAATGGGGAAAAGCTGGAAGCCTTTCCCTTAAGATCAGGAACACGACAAGGATGCCCACTCTCGCCACTATTATTCAACATAGTACTAGAAGTCCTTGCNAAGAATTCCTTGCAACAGCAATCAGACGACAAAAAGGGACCAAAGGTATCCAAATTGGCTAAGAAGAAGTCAAAATGTCTCTCTTCGCAGATGACATGATACTCTACATGGAAAACCCAAAAGAATCCACTCCCAAACTATTAGAAGTTATAGAACAAGTCAGTAATGTGGCAGGATACAAAACCAATGCCNGTCAGTAATGTGGCAGGATACAAAACCAATGCCCAGAAATCAGCTGAATTTCTATACACGAATAACAAGACTGAAGAAAGAGAAATTAGGGAATCCATCCCATTTACAATAGCACCAAAAACCATACGTTACCTTGGAATTAACTTAACCAGAGACGTAAAGGACCTATATCCTAGAAACTATAGATCACTTTTGAAAGATATTGAGGAAGACATAAAAAGATGGAAAAATATTCCATGCTCATGGATTGGAAGAATTAACATAGTTAAAATGTCCATACTACCCAGAGCAATCTACACTTTCAATGCTATCCCGATCAAAATACCGAGGANAAGGACATTTTTCAAAGAATTGGAACAAATAGTCCTTAAATTTGTATGGAACCAGAATAGGCCCCGAATATCCAAGGAACTGTTGAAAAGGA